>NC_136516.1:71431056-71571056 GCF_053919585.1 Euprymna scolopes | reverse complement strand
TCTCTCTATTTCTCAATCCCTCTATCTCCCTCTATCTTCCTCTCTTTCTATTTTTCTATCTCTACTTCTCTATCTTCTTCTCTAACTATCCATCTTTAATCCCTCATCCTATTTTAGTCACCTAAATTAATTACACTGAATAAGGCATCTTAAAAACATGGATAAATCCTGTTTAGTCACCTAAATAACTTACAATGAGAATAAAAGGCTATTTGAAAATTACTGATAATTAGAACAGCAACAGGAGTAACTGGTAAAACCTTTTTAATTAACTTGATTTTGACAGCCGTTCGATGACAAAATGGCATGGTTCTTACTGCATGCGGAATAGCTGCGAACTTACTACCAGGTAGAATTACTTATTCGGCTTTGAAATTAATATTAAACATTCAATTTTTCAAAACTCCCATGTTCACTATTTCCAAAACATCAAGCATGAGAAAAATATTACAGAAATGCACTAAAATTACTTAAGACCCTTGATCGATTCTTGCAAGATTTGCGTGGCAATATCAGACCATTTGGGAATGCCGTAATATTGCTTGCAGGAGATTTCAGACAAACGTTACCTGCAATTCCCCAATGAATACAAGCAGATGAAATAAATGTTTGCATCAAATACTCTACTTTTTGGCGCCATATGAAGACATTAAACTTAACTCAAAATATGCGTGTCCAGTTGCAGAACGCTCGATCTACAGAGAAATTTTCGCATCAATTGTGGGAAATTGGGAATTGAAAAGTTCAGGCTGATCCGAGTTAAGGGTGAATTTCGTTGCCTCATAACTTCTGTAATTTAGTTACATGAAAAAAAAAAAAGAGTTGGTAAAAAAGGGTTTTCCAGATATTCAAATTAATTATAAGAATTCCAGTTGGCTGTGTGAACGAGCTATTCTTGAAGCTCAAAACAAAGACGTCCATGAACTTAACGATATTACTCAGCTTAAAATTTCAAGTGAGGTAGTCAATTTTAGTCTACCTCACTTGCTATATATGCGTGGAAATAGATGAAGTGTTTATTTATTCAACAGAATTTTTGAATTTACTAGATTTGCCAGTGATGCCACCACATGTATTGCAATTGAAAATTGGCGTACCAATTATCATGTTTCAAAATATACACTAACCCAAGCTTTGCAATGGCACGTGGCTTGCAGATAAAGTATTAATGAACAACATCATAGAAGCAACAATCTTAACATGACCTTTCACAAGTGAAGATGTCTCCATTCCACGTATTCCTATGATTCCACCAGATACGACATTTCACTTTAAGAGATTGCAATTCCCAATTCAACTGTCGTTTGCAACTACCATCAACAAAGTTCAGGGGCAATCTTTACAATTGTGTGGCTTACATCTACACACTGACTGTTTCTCACATGGGCAATTTATGTTACGTGTTCAAGAGCCAGGAAAAGTGGAAATCTCTATATCAGCTTAGAAAATGGAACAACAAAAAATTGTATATCCACACGTACTGAGAAATACACATTTTGGAAAATTTTCCTTTTCACGAAATTGAGTCACAGCAACACGAGGCAGAGTACAGTTAATATATATACAAGTTCGAAAAGCATTTCATCCAAGGCATGAAAATTGTTAAACAAAATGTGTTTACTGTAGGCTTTTAAAATAAAGGTACAAGATTCAATTTGAAATTTATTTATCTTCAAAGTGCATTTTTATAAATTTTACAAAGTAAGGTATAAACATTTAATTTAAATTGAATCAAAAAATTACTTTGAATTTATTTTATGTAATGTACATTTTGTTGCACTTTTTGCAAAAAATCATTGAAAATTTTATATCTATATCATTAATTGCTAGATGAAAGATAATGTTTTTAAATTGCAACAATATATATATATATATATATATATATATATATATATATATATATATATATATATATATTTAGGAAAATCCGTCTCGAAGACAACAATAAAATGAAATATACTGGACAACGAAATCACATAGGAATAACGAGGATAAATATACCGATGAAAAATTAACAAACTTTTATTTATATAAAATAAATAAAATTCAAAAAAAGAAAAGAAATATATATATATATATATATATATATATATATATATATATATATATATATATAAATGGCATAAGACTATTTCACTTATATATATATATATATATATATATATATATATATATATATATATATATATATATATATATATAAGTGAAATAGTCTTATGTCATTCAAATTGCACCAAGAGTAAAATATATATAACCAACAGGTTACAGTCCATATTCATATCAAAGAAAAAGTTCGTCTGCCCTGTTTGAGATGAATCATACGTTATATGTAAGAGAGAGGAAAATGTTTGGATGGATAACTCACTGATTTCATTTTAAAATGTATCCTTTCCTTTGGTTTGTTTACATTCAGTCCCCTTTCCTCGTTGTTTACATTTGTTATGTGCGCGCGTTGTTGACTCCAAATCCTCATTTCTGAAGCTCATATGAAGTCACTGATCTGTCGTTAGTATTTCGCCATTCTTTCGATTTTACGCTCAGCTATATCGTCGTTGGGTTTATTCTTGTCTTGCTTAATAGCTCGATGGTTTGTATTTCCCACCATCCGATGTCGTCATCAATTACACGCGCACGTACGTAGCGATTCCTTTCGCTTTGCCTATCATCTCCACTCCTCCTCATTCATATTTTCATTAGGCGCACACGCACACGCACAAGAGTTAATCGCCCCACATTAGCTATTGTCGCTTTCGCCACCACCGCTGTCTTTGTCGGTTTTACGGCGTTGCCGTCTTCTTTCATTGTCTTCGCTACCCCCGACCCTCGCTTCTCAGCGCAAACCTCTGACTGGCTGTTGACAACTCTTGTCAGTCCCCTCTTTCTATATAGGTCTATTTCTCTCTATACGGTCTTTCTCTCTCCATCCCTCTCTCCAGTTTATAGATTCTCTCTATCTTTTCTCTGACCCTCTCTCTCTCTCTCTCTCTCTCTCTCTCTCTCTCTCTCTCTCTCGTATATGAGCTTTCTTTTCTTTTTCCTCTTCCGCCCTTCATTCACAGGATCTCCTCTTCTCTCCCTTCTCCTCCTGTTCACAGGTCTCCTCCTCTTTTTCCTCCTGTTTTGTTTACATAATGAAATAGGCAGACAACAATTGGCTTTTGGAGCACAAAAATATAAAGTAAAAGATAGGGAAAATATATTTTCCTTCAGTTTGAAAATCAATAAAAATAATTTATTATACATTTTTACAAACGTATAACAATATTTATATAATACATTTTGGTTTAACATTAGACCCCACCGGCGTTATCCGAGAATAACTGAACACATTTGTCTATTTTTTTCGTACAGATCTCAACCTTATATTCCCATTTGTATTCTTACGTCTTAATTTTTTTAAGTAAAATGTTTGTGCCATTTATGGATTTCTACGAATACTGATCCCATTATGTTACAAGAAAAGAGCCCTTTTCTTGTAAGCAAGAAAAACATTATATAAGTAAAAATGAGATTAGGATAGACCGAGATTCGATCTTGTAAGCAAGGTCAGAAATAGATTCAGAAATGGAATTTAGCATTGTTCAGTTCACATAAAATAGTTTAGATATGTTGTAGCAAAAGGAATTTTGATTGATCAATTCTTTTTATGAAAACTGAATTAAAATAAGGTCGTCTAGAAAATAACGAACAATAGCAAATTAAAAGCATATTGAAAAAAGGTCGAAAAATAGGTTAGTAAGAATTCTTTGTCTGCAGAAATGGTTTGCGAACCACGCATGTTCAGGCCACGTGGGTCGATCATGTTTTTGGAAACACGTATGAGGTCATGGCAGAAATGAATTCTCAATATAGGAGCTACAATCGAAGATGAGTTAGACAGAGAGAGACAGAGAGAGACAGAGAGAGACGGAGTCCAGAGTCGAGTTAAAATAAGGTCAGAGAAAATAAAGAACAATGCAATTTAAATATATTGAAAAATAGGTTAGGTCGAAAAATAGATTAGTGAGAATTCTTTGTCTGCAGAAATGGTTTGGGAACATGTGCGAACTACGTATGTTTAGGCCACGTGAGTTTCCATGTGAGTGGGTCATGTTGAGAACTATGCATGATGTCATAGCAGAAAAGCAGATTCTCAATATAGTTTGCTGGTTTTAGTGAGATTGGGAGACAGAGAGAGACGGAATCCAGAGTCGAGCCCAGATTGAATCAGAGGAGGACCCCCCTTTAGAAGCGAAGCGGAAAGTTTTAAAAATGTAGAAACAACTTTGAATTCCTGGATGTGATCATCATTTTGACCGGTCAAATGGAATAAAAGAACATCTCATATTTTTGTTAATGCCGTCTTCGTGTCGTCTTTCTACCAAATTGAAGGTAATGTGAAATCATTTATATGAACATTGTTCCCACTCATCTCTATAATGAACTTTGTGTATAACTCATCTAAATAATGTATCCCCCTCTCCATCTAAGTAATGACTGTCCCCTCCGGTATTAAAGAACTGATCAATTTCTCTCCACTCTAATATATATTAAAAGAAGGAACATCCACAGAACTGTAAAAGTTATAAATGTCTCTCTTCTCTCGCCCTTTGTAATATCTGTATAAATGTATCTTCCCCTCATCAATATGAATGTCACCATCCGTCTCTCTCTCTCTCTCTCTCTCTCTCTCTCTCTCTCTCTCTCTCTCTCTCTCTCTCTCTCTAATATGGTCTCCTATGCAACAATTATATCATTGTAAAGTTTCTTAATACAAAATTAATATTAGATTTTTACGTGACCGTTGTTTCTAATAGGCTGCCTGCCAACATTAAATAAAAGTTGCCTTGGCTCACCTGCAGCGGCTGATGTTTACACTTTGGCGTCCAAAATAAAATTAATCAACTCGTTTGTGCGCATATCCTGAATAAAAACAAATAATTATATTTTGGACTGATCAGGGAAGCTTCTTATTGTATTCGAAATAATCTTTCTGTGAACCACTCCCGTTCCTTTAAAAAGTCACATTTTTCTCCAATAAACTAGTTAAGCAGAAATTCACGGACCTGGTCCTAGGCGCCCTCCCTCGGGCTTTGAGCCTGTTAGCATGTCAACTCACGCATACTCACACTTATAAAGTGCGACACACACACACACGCGCGCGCGCACGCGCATACACGCATACAAACTACTTGAATCCCTTGGTTGTCGTTTACTCACTATTAATCAAATCATCCATTGAAATATTACTAACCAGGCGCTGCGAATAAGTCGGTTTTCAAATCAAACAATTCAATAATAACTCGGAGATCTTTTTTTTTATATAAACGAGGATTCATAAGATATTTCAGGGTACACTTTGTGCAAAGGAAAGCTAATTCTTCAGGTTATTATCGGTTTTAAGATGCAGGATGTTTTCAACTTAGACAGCTTCTTAGTCAGAGAAGGAAGAGCTTTTCCACTTAGCTCGTTTGAGGAGGTTATCTGACCCTGGGCAGGAATCCAACGCCGAGGTGTGTCCTCTTCGATGGTCAGCAGAAGTTCTCTCCTCATTTGCCAAACGCAAATGGTTTTTTTTATGGAACCCTAATTCCAACCACCATCTTTTTGAGATTAGCATTTCCTCTATCGCTTGGAGATTACCTTTCCTTTTCTATTGTCTTTATCATCTCTTTTCTTTCCTCTTTCGAATCTCTTTGTCTTTCTTTCTTTCTCTTAAACCATATCTCTATTTAATTTTCTTTTTCGTTTTTCTTCATTCTCTCTGTCGAACCCATTTTTCTCTTTAATTCTCTTTTTCATTTTCCTTTCTTTCTCTCAAACCCCTTCTTTGTTCCAAAGAAACTTTATTATCACTACGCCAGTGGTCTTTCCATCTCTCAAGATAATCCTTAATCCTAGGGGTGGTATGGTCACTTAATATAAGACACGTGGTCTATCATGGATATCTTCATGGATGCCAGCTAGACTTCTTATCTCCAATGCCGACTTGACTTTGCTGAGAAATTACTTTTTTGTCCACAATATCAGCAATAAAAACATATTCCAGAATTTGAAGAAAAGAATGAATTTTTTTAAACCTTATTCTGTAAGCAAGGTGAGTTGGTATTATCCGGCGTATGCAAAAGTGTTACATATTCAAGAACAGTGTGTTTTTTTCCGGTGCCCGGAAAACTCGTCCCGGGAAAACTCGTCTCCGGAAAACCCGTACCCGGAAAACTCGTACCCGGAAAACTCGTACCCGGAAAAATCCTCTCTTTTTACTAGGTAGGAAAACTGGTCCCTTATTGAATAGATATCGATTGAAAACACATTTTATTACCGTTCTTGAAGGAGATGCACCCCCATAATATTTTAAAAAAATTATTTTTAACTCTTGCTTAAAAAAAAAAAACTTGATCACGGAGTTAAGATACGAAAAACGAAACCAAATATTTATTTTAAAAAATACTCTAGTTTTAACACTTCTTGTGTCATTACGGAACAAAATAAAAAAAAAGAAAGCACGTATTATCAAAGAAAGCAATTATTTTATTTAGAAGAATTAATTTAGTTTAAATAATTCTTGTGTTATTACAAAACAACAAAAAAGAAAACACGGTCTTATATAATTTTGGTACCGCGCTAAAATAATAATTTCGAAAGCCATTCTTAACATAGGGAGGGGAGCTTATCGTTTAAACGTCATTTCGGGGGCACTTGTGCAGTACTTAAAAATATACAAATTCATTTTCTTTTGGAGGTGGGGGAGGCTCGTTTTAAAACTATATCTACTTCAGTATTTTCTTTAATTTTCGGACATTTTTTTGTTAAAAATTATTTACTAAGTAATGTCGAGTGCGACATTACTTGTTATTTCTTTTTAACTAAATAAACTCTTTAAAATAAGTTTAAACACCAAAAACTTACAAAGCTAGGTAGAAAACGAAAACTTAGAAAAATCAATTTAATTTTTTTAAAACAATAAACATGTAAAAATATTTTAAAAAATATTATGGAATGTGCATTATTACCTAAAAATATACAAGTTTATTTTCTTTTGGAGGGGGGGTCTCGTTTTAAAACAATATCTACCTTAACATTTTCTTTAATTTTCTATTTTTGAGCAATTATCCTCCTAAGACGTGATCCTCGTATGTCGGATATTTTTTGTTCATAAGTAACGCTCGACATTACTTTTTTTTTTTTTTTTTTAACTAAATAAACTCTTTAAAATAAGTTGAGAGACCAAAAACTTTCAAAGCTAGGTAGAAAACGAAAACTTAAAAAAATTAATTTTTTTTTAAACAACAGTAAACAAGTAAAAATATTTTTTAAAAGTATTATGGGATGTGTATTCTCTTTTAAAGACAATATCTTCTTCAAAAACGGTCATAAAATGTGTTTTCAATCGATATTTATTCAATAAGGGACAAGTTTTCCTACTTAGTAAAAGGGGACGAGTTTTCCGGGGTCGAGTTTTCCAGGTACGAGTTTTCCGGAGACGAGTTTTCCTGAGACGAATTTTCCGGGGACGAGTTTTCCTAAATTTGTTTTTTTCTATTACTGTTTACTTCCATTTTAAACATGTATAAAATATGTATTTTATGAATGTATGCATTCTGAACTCATTATTTTGTTTTTGTTTATCGTATAACTTGTCTGTCGTTTTTCACATTTAATTATGAACCCTATAAATTTTTCACATTTAATTATGAACCCTATAAATTTTTCACATTTAATTATGAACCCTATAAATTTTTCACATTTAATTATGAACCCTATAAATTTTTCACATTTAATTATGAACCCTATAAATTTTTCTCAATGAAAATATTTCTCTAAAATCGGTTCATCTCCAAAACACTTCTCCCACTGCAAAACACATAAAGAAACTCTTCAAAACTGAGAATTCTCTTTCCACCTAAAACTGGTGACCCATCCTAAAGCTGCCCTAAGCACCACGTGGTATTACAAGAGATTTCTCTGCAGAACTTTACAGCATTTATTTTTCTATCATAATAATTCATAGGATTTGGATTATTCTGACTACTGTTCTCATCTTGAGTGTTATTTTCACATTTCAGCCGATGTAATCTGGATTTTCACGAAGAGGCTTCTACCTCTTTTTGCACCTTTGCAAATTAAACTAAATATAGCTCACAGTTAAATCGCTTACACGTGGCAGTTGTGTTCCAAAATTCATATTGGTCAGTTAATTAGTTTATGAGTGAATTCCGTACGCACAAATATATTAACATCTCTTAGTTTAGGTGCTTGTTAAGATAGGGTCCACAGATCGTTTTTCTTTTTAATATGCCGTTTTAAGCAAAAACAATATTACGTATTGTCATATCGAAAATAGTAATATATCCAAGAATTACGAAAATTCATCGAGTTGAAAGTTATTTATGGTTAAAAATAATTCTTACGGAAAATTGGGTAAAATTGCATTTTTCTTAGACATTATAAAGTAGGAAGTAAAGAGTTCACACACGGGGGGCATAACTCGAAATTAATATTTTACATTACTTGTTGATGGCTGCAATATTTGTTGTCGATAGCGATAGTTTTTATTTTTATTTATTTATTTGCTTTTTTTTTTGTTTTTGTTTTTGTTTTTTTGCTAAAAACAATAGCAGTTGTTCTACTCGAGGAATTTTCGTAATTTTGGGCTATATTATTATTATTTTCGCCGATGGCAATTAAGTATCTGATATCGTTTTTGTTTAAAATGATATAAAAAAATCGAGTTGTCGACTCTAGCTTAACAAGCACTTTAGTTGATAAAAATATAATTAAACAGCACCTCATTAATCACAAAATATCGGAGTCGTTGTTTTTATTCAACTTCAGCTTTGAACGTTGATGCCGTTCGCTTTAATAGGATTAGACTCATAAGTTGAAAGGTTATGTATCTATTTGGGTTGGACCGATTTCAAACAACAACTGCTTTATATGTCTGCCTACCTACTGATAGGACAAGTTACTTGTAAGTTTTTGCTACTGGCAACGCTAGTTTACTAAGTGAAACAGTAATCCATGAAGCCATGAAAAGTAAGTATAAAGATATTGCTGTCGGTGCCATAACGAACACAAACGTTTACTTCCGTTGCCGCTTAACGCAGTCTTAGCGTGAGCTGAACGCATACCTTGTTACATCATCGTTTTGTAATACTTCCATACAGATTACTTTACAATCTGCTTCGTTTAAGATGCGTCTGTGTAACTTTATGGGGGGACTTTGTCTGTCTGCCGGTCAATCTCGTTTTAAATAGCATTTGGCATTTTACAGATTACACGCAGATTATATTGACGGGGCATTTTTTTTTTTTTTTTTTTTCACAATAGACACTAAAACAAAAACGTGGTGGTGGTGGTGGTGGGGAACTATAAACAAATAAATGTTATCAAAGGCAAGACAAGTTACTCTAGTCTAGGCACCGCCAAAACTGGGGGGGGGGGGTAAGTACTTTTTGAGGGACCGTCTTTTTAAAAATCTACCAAAAATCAGGTAATTATCCAATCAATACGAAATTTTCAGCGATTATTAAGAGAAGAATGAACTTTGTAACAGTGTACTTATTTTTCATAAACGATATTTATATATATATATATATATATATATATATATATATATATATATATATATATATTTGCTTACAACCTCCCCTTGTTTTGAGGGGGTTCCAAATATGCTTAAAATAATCATCTGAAACTGAACAAAACATAGTGTTGTTGTAAGGGACAGGATTATAGATTAAAAAATTGTTTACATACCTTATTTTGACGTCTGAATATCAGAACTTCGATTGTGTTTAATTATCCCGCTTTTGAGTTTTGAAGTGTGAAATTCGGTGAATATGTTAAGTAAAATAATTGATTTAAGTTAAGCAAAACAACAAAAAAATTTTTTTATATATTTATACGAAAAAGGCCATTTTAAAATCTTTGATAAATAAATTAACAATTTTTTTTAGCGAGCCGAATAATGCATGACCATTATTAAACAAGGCATGCTTTGAAGAACCGATACAAAAAAAAAGTCGATAAATATTGTGCCCTTTGTGTTAAAAATAGCATCATTTTTTCGATCCCGTTTGAAAACGTTTGCCGCCTTTCGACTGCGGTGGACCAAACGCCCCCCCCCATTTTGGGGAGCCTGGTCCCCACACACATACACATTAAAAACCAAACTCATACAAATGGTCACCCATCTGGTACTGGCCAGCCTCAGCGTTAATAATACATTGAAATTTTCGTCACTGAAAAATAAGTTTTTTGGGCCTGTTTGGTCTTCCATAGTTTGCTTTTTATCAAGTACAAACGTAAACATTGTCTAGATCGACGCGAAGTAACTGGTTGCCTATATGAATTATGGAATGTGGAATTATTTGAAATCCAGGTACTTATATTATAATATTTTTGCATATTCTCATAGAAAATCACCCTAAATCTTAGTTAGACAACAAATAAATAAATTAATTATTTCAAAACCCTTTTTTTTTTTTTAATATTTATGTACGTTTTTTGTGCAAGACAAAAAATGTCAATTGTTAACTTTTTGGGAAAATTTAAAATTTAAAATTTAATTAAAAATAGTAGAAAAAGTTTTACATCATTCTGTTTTCTATATGATTATTACATATGTGTGCCGATCATAGCTCGTATGGTCTAGGGATTTATCAGCACCCACATGTAATAAAATTAAAACAAAAGAAAAAGATTTAACGAAAAAGAAATTTATTAAAAAATAAATTAACAAGAAAAAAAAGAAAATATTATCATGTTTGAAGGGCGACAACTCGCTAATAAATTGTCTCCCTTAGATCATAAAGATCGTAATTCTTAATGTATTGTTTTGAAATATTTTGTTTAGTATATTTTTATATGTATATGTGTTTCGGTCAACAAACTCAAAGAATAAATAAAAACTTTACCAGAATCCAGACAGCAGATTTTTGTTTTTACGGCCTTATGTGGAAGCCGGAATTCGGACGTTGGTTGCCTCTTTTTGCATCCCAAAATATGTCACGAACTGACTTTTTTACGGCCTTATGTGGAAGCCGGAATTCGGACGTTGGTTGCCTCCTTTTGCATCCCAAAATATGTCACGAACTGACTTTTTTACCGCCTTATGTGGAAGCCGGAATTCGGACGTTGGTTGCCTCCTTTTGCATCCCAAAATATGTCACGAACTGACTTTTTTACGGCCTTATGTGGAAGCCGGAATACGGACGTTGGTTGCTTCCTTTTGCATCCCAAAATATGTCACGAACTGACTTTACCCACCAATAGCGTTTTTTTTATATGAGTTTTAAAAGGAATTTCCTGGAACCTGCTAGAGACTCAAAAAAGTAACAAAAAGGCGTTCTACGCCTTTTTATATTTATAGACGCCGATTATTATTTATTTTTATGAATAACGAAATTCTAGAAACGTCTTTATGTTTTAATTAATATATCAATAAACATATTTATATATTATGAGAAATATTTATATATTTCTTAATCCAATCATAGGAGAGAATATGTTCTCCTATGACACTCCCCCCTTCAAGGTAAAAGTTTTGATATCTAGATATCAAAACTTTTAATTTCACAAGGCTGGCTATGGTCTGGCACCTGGAAAAAATGAATGTGAAAGCAAACAAAGAAAATGTCAATATCAATAAATATACAAGGTACTGAAAGTTTTTAGTCAATGTTCGTTCTTCTTTTTGTAAGTGAGAAATATGGATAATAGTATTACAATGCATGAATATGTATTTGTACAGTTTGTTAATTTGTATAAATTTTGTGTTAGATATGTAATACTTGAGTGTGTGAATTTATTTTATTTTTTAATGGGTTTTTTTTGTGTGTGTGAAAAGAAACAAGGTTATGCTCTAGATAGAGCATCGGCGATAATGTTGTCGATACCTTTTATATGTTCGATTATAATATTGTACTCTTGTAAAAGAAGAGTCCATCTCGTTAGTCTTTGGTTCTTATTAATCATTTTGTTTAGGAAAGTCAGTGGGTTGTGATCAGTGCGAACTAAAACAGGCTGCACAGTCACATTAATGTAAAAGTCAAAATGCTGTATAGCTGATAGTAAGGCCAAGCACTCTTTTTCAATGGTGGAATAATTTTTTTGGTAGACATTGAATTTTTTTGAAAAATAACCAGTAGCTTTTTCAAAGCCATGCTCATCTTCTTGAGTGAGAATTCCACCCATACCCACATCACTGGCATCAACCTGTAATTTAAATTGTTTGGTGAAATCCGGTGTTGATAAGGCTGGACTTTCAATAAGAGTTGATTTTATATTATTGAAAGCATTATGGCAGGAATGAGTCCAATTATATTTTGTAGCCTTTTTTAAAAGATTGGTGAGTGGACTTGCTATTGTGGAAAAGTTTTTGCAGAATCTCCTATAAAATCCTGCCATACCTAGAAATCTCATAAGTTGTTTTTTATTGGTTGGGGCAGGGTATTTTTTAATAGCGTCCACTTTTGCTGAGATGGGTTTCACTTGTCCCTGACCCACAATATGCCCCAAGTATTCGACTTTTGCCTGGCAGAAATCAGTTTTGTTGAGATTGATACACAGGTTGTTAGTTTGTAATTTTCTGAAAAATTGGGTTAAAATTTTTAAATGTTCCTCCCATGTATTGCTGTGAATGATCACATCGTCGATATAAACCTCACATCCGTCAAGATCCTGTAATATGGAATGCATCATTCTTTGAAAAGTTGCTGGTGCATTTTTCATTCCGAACGGCATAACCTTGTATTAGTACAAACCATCTGGTGTGACGAATGCGGAAATATGTTTGGCTTCATTGGTTAAAGGTACTTGCCAATAACCTTTCATCAAGTCAAATTTGTTGACATATTTTGATTTTCCAATTGAATCTATACAATCATCAATTCTAGGAATTGGATAAGCATCAGTCCTGCTGATTTCATTGACTTTACGAAAGTCTGTGACAAATCTGTATCTTCCATCGGGTTTAGGCACGAGGATGCATGGTGAACTCCACTCACTGTTGCTTGGTTCTATAATGTCGTTTTCCAGCATATATTTAACTTCTTTTCTCAGACTTTGAAGCTTGATGGGATTTAGTCGGTAGAAATGTTGTTTTATGGGCTTTGCATTGCCCACGACGACATTATGTATTGCTGCTGTAGTTTTCCTAGGAACATCTGGAAAAAGATCTTTGAATCTATTGACCAAAGCACATACATCTTTTCTGTTTTCATAAGATAAATGTATAAGTTTGTTGTTTAGATTGTGTAGGATTTTGGAGTTGTTTAATTTACTGTAATGACCTATTTCTTTTTCTTTAAGAAAAGTTTTTACAGTGTCCGAAGGTGTTTTGCTTGTGTCAATATCTGAAATAATTTTCAAAGTAAAAACTGGCCGTGTTGTTGCTGTAGCATTTCTACTTAAGTAAGGTTTTAACATGTTGATGTGGCATAACCTATTTTTCTTTCTCCTATCTGGGGTGTGTATAATGTAATTTACATCATTAATTTTTTCTTTTATGACATATGGTCCAAAATATTTTGCCTGTAAACAATTAGATGGAATTGGTAAGAATACTAGTACTTTATCTCCTATTTGGAAAGTACGGTGTTTACTGTTTTTATCGTATCTAGTTTTCATTCTAGCCTGAGAATTTTGTAAGTTTTCTTGTGCTTGTTGTTCTTTTATAAGATTATTTTGTAATTCTCCTGTGGTGTTTCCATTACGTACAGTGCTAATATCTAAATGTTTATTTTTATTATTTAATATTTCTAGGTCGTGCGCTATAAATGTTTCGTTTAATTTTAATAAAGTGTCTTGTAATGAAGTGTTGTGGTTTTCTAGCAGTTGTTTATTTTCTTCATTTGTGTCTGTTAAATCTATATTATCTGTAATTATCGGATTTGTTATAACTTTACCGTTTGCTAGATCATTCCCTAAGATTAAGGAGACACCTTTTACTGGTAGGGTGGGAAGAACTCCAACTACAACAAAACCGTTTATGTAGCTAGATTGTAAATATATTTTATGTAGAGGTATTTTTGTAGAATTTAAGTCGATACCTTGTAATAGGACGTATTCTCCCGTGAAGGTAGAATTGGATAGATGTAAAATGTCTTTTTGTAAAAGTGTTTGGGACGCCCCTGTGTCTCTTAGGATTTGTATAGGAGTAGTGTTTTTAATGTCACCTGTGGAAACGCAGCCATCGGATAAGAATGGTTTATAAGTTTGCATGATCGAATCTGTATTATTTTTAAATTCATTTGAACTCTGGAGAGATGAGTGAGGGAAAGAATTGATTTTTCTTGTGTTTGCGAATGCGTGGGGTTTGTAGTTTCTATTGGACTCGTTATCTCTTTTTCTTATTCTGCATTCAGATATCAGGTGATTGTGTCTACCACAGTAAGTACATTTAACTATAGAATCAGTTGGGAAAGGGTTTTGTCTGTTATGAATGTTATTATTGCGAGAAAAATTATGAGTTTGAGACCTTATTGAGGATTTATTATAAGAGTAACCATCTAAATGATTATGGGACAGGTTTGTTTTTTCGTAACGTTTTCGTAAAGTTACCTTATGAGTATCTGCGAGTATCGCAGCGTCATTTATGTTTGTAATATCTTTTTCGTCTAGGTACAATTGTGTGTCTTTGTCGACACATCTGCTAAATTCCTCTAATAATATTAGTTGTGTTAATTTCTCAAAGTCGCCATCTACCTTTTTTGCTTTAAGCCATCGATGAAATAAGTCCGTTTTTTTTTGTCTGGCGAATTCAACGAAAGTTTGATTTTCAAATTTTTTAAAATTCCTGAATTTTAACCTGTACTCTTCCGGAATCAATTCGTACGCATTTAGTATGAAAGTTTTAATAGTTTCATAATCTGAGGAATCCTCGTTGTCTAATGCAGAATATATATCGGCAGCTCGTCCCCTTAGTCCCGATTGTAAAAGTGCTGGCCAATTTTCATACGGCCATCCTAACGTTGTTTCTATTTTTTCAAAATGAGGGAAATATTTCTCTACTCTTGCTTCATTAAAATGTGGTACGAGTTTTATATATCGTCCTACGTCGAAGGATGAATTAATTGGTGAGGAATTTATGTTTCTGGATTGCAATTCCAGCTTCATTTTTTCTAATTCTATTCTTTGCAATTCCATTCTTTCATTACTTTCTATTTCTAATTTTTTAACTTCTAATTGTAACCGTAGAGTACTGTCCTGTATTTTTGAACTATGAGGGTCTAACAAATTTATTTCTATGAGTTTTGCCTCGATTATATTTTCCAATTCAGCTTTATTCATATTCGGATTTATATCCAATTCGAAATAATCAGCGATATCTAATAGTTCGGATTTTTTTTAACTTAAAGAAGTCTTCTTTTATTGTTTTGGAACCTAAAAAATTTTCTACCGAGAAAGGCATTTTATGTTATAATTTAATATTTTATATTTAATTAAATTTTTTTTTAACCGAATATGGAACGCTGTTTCCTTATGTTAACAACTATTTTGAATAATGTAGTTATTTCCGTTAGATTATGTTGGAAAAAAAAAATTCAAAGCGTCTGAGTTTCCGATAGTATTTTTGTCTGTTTTTATTTTATTTTTTTATTTTCATTTTATTTTATTTATTTATTTTTTTTATTACGTAATCACTTCGATATTAATTTAACGTATATCTATATGTTATATTGTTTGTTAATTTTATTTTTAATTTTTATTTTTTTATTTTTTGTGCATTTGTTTGACACGGTGAAAATTTTTTATTTTTTTATTTTGATAATATAGTTATCTCCCTTGCATTTGTTTATAAAATAGTACAATGTCATTCAGTAGACATTTTAATTTTTTTTTTGGAAGGCTAGCGTCTTTTTGGCCAGATTGTTTTATTTTTATATTCGAAATATTTTCAAATGTTATTTACTTTGTTATTTATCTGAAATTACGTAAGCAAATCAATTTTTTTTGTTATTGTATATAAATCTATATATATGTATATATTTTTGTTGTTTTATTTAGTTAAATTTTATTTTTTTTATTTCTTAATGACATTAGGTAGACATTTTTTATTTTAATAATTGTTTTTTTTTTAATAGCGCACAGCTAATAATAAATATTATGTCATTATCTCAGTAAAGAAAGAAAGAAAGAACAAATCTTTTTATTATTATTTAGTTTGGTATAAATTTTCCTTTTGTATATATATTCATCGGATGTTGACTAACTTAATAAATGGATTTTTTTTTTGTTTGTACGAGCCCCCATTTATTACATATGTGTGCCGATCATAGCTCGTATGGTCTAGGGATTTATCAGCACCCACATGTAATAAAATTAAAACAAAAGAAAAAGATTTAACGAAAAAGAAATTTATTAAAAAATAAATTAACAAGAAAAAAAAGAAAATATTATCATGTTTGAAGGGCGACAACTCGCTAATAAATTGTCTCCCTTAGATCATAAAGATCGTAATTCTTAATGTATTGTTTTGAAATATTTTGTTTAGTATATTTTTATATGTATATGTGTTTCGGTCAACAAACTCAAAGAATAAATAAAAACTTTACCAGAATCCAGACAGCAGTTCTTCAGTGAGATTTTTGTTTTTACGGCCTTATGTGGAAGCCGGAATTCGGACGTTGGTTGCCTCTTTTTGCATCCCAAAATATGTCACAAACTTGTTTTTACGGCCTTATGTGGAAGCCGAAATTCGGACGTAGGTTGCCTCCTTTTGCATCCCAAAATATGTCACGAACTGACTTTTTACGGCCTTATGTGGAAGCCGGAATTCGGACGTTGGTTGCCTCCTTTTGCATCCCAAAATATGTCACGAACTGACTTTTTTACGGCCTTATGTGGAAGCCGGAATTCGGACGTTGGTTGCCTCCTTTTGCATCCCAAAATATGTCACGAACTGACTTTACCCACCAATAGCGTTTCTTTTTATATGAGTTTTAAAAGGAACTTCCTGGAACCTTCTAGAGACTCAAAATAGGAACAAAAAGGCGTTCTACGCCTTTTTATATTTATAGACGCCGATTATTATTTATTTTTATGAATAACGACATTCTAGAAACGTCTTTATGTTTTAATTAATATATCAATAAACATATTTATATATTATAAGAAATATTTATATATTTCTTAATCCAATCATAGGAGAGAATATGTTCTCCTATGACAATGATAAAATTTAGGGTTTTATCTTTCTGGAAAAAAGAAAGTTACTCAGAAATAATGGATTTTAATAAATGTAATTTCGTTTTAAAAAACAACAACAACTTGATTTTTCGGCCATTTTTGGCGGTGTTTACTCTAGTCTTTTACCTAGTTGGATGTGTTTTTAGTGTTTAAACTTATTTTAAAACGCGTATTCGGCTCAGAAAACAAGGAGCGTCGAGTGTTACGTTAGAACAAGAAAAGATGGTGGACATGTAGGTGTATCAGAATTTTTTGGGAAATTTTGACACCCCTAACACAAAACTTCGAATAAAATATATATAAAAAAAACTGGTAATTTTTCTTTTTAAAGTGGGTTGTTTATTTTCTTTATGGAATATACTTCCAAAATAAACTGTTAAAGTTATTTAAAAAATAATAGAAATAGTTTTTTTAATTAAAGAAAACAGTGTTTACAAAGTGCCTGCGCGCGTGCATGCAGCCATTTTTTTACGTAATGAAATCAATTGAATTTAAGAGTAAAATTTTATTCAATTTTTAAACTTTAAAAATCTATTAAAATTTTTCTATTGGTTAAATTTTTAAGATATTTTCTGGTTTAATGTGAAATTTTATGCTCTTTTCAATAAACCGAATATAATATTCTAGGTAAGCGTTTTTTTTTTAAATTCATCCCCCCCCCCATTTTGAGACGTCTATTAAAATGAAAATAATTAATTTTCTCACCTCAAATTTATATATCACAAATTGAAGATAAAAGATCAATAAATAAAATAAGCTAATTTAAAACAAAAAAAAAAGAACAATTATTTGCAAATTTACCTGTAAAGTCCAAAGTGTAAAACCTTTTTTAAAAACAACGTTGAATTTTTTTAAAAGTAATCTTGGTATATTGTTAAGAAAATTTTGTACAATTACAATAATTTTTTCTATTTCATTCAATGTTTTTTTTTTAGATATTTAAAAAATCACTCGATAAAGAAGAAATAAAATATATTAAATCAAAAACTCATGTATTTTTTTTTAGGTAAGTGATTCTTTGGAATGTATATATACATATATATATATTATCGAAGTAAGTTAAAATTCGTTGATTTTCTTTAAATCTTTTTAAAGAAAAACGATTTAAAAAACAAATATTGCATAATTTGCTATTAAACCTGTTATTTTTTTTTTAAATGTAGTCTTTGCTCCTTTAATTGAAAAAAAGATTAGGGCATGAATTACATTTTTCAAGTAGTTATAAGCTTCGAAAGATAGGAGGTCAAATTATTTAAGTTTTTATCACGCATTTTTAATGGCGATTTCTGACACTGCTAGTGGACATGTTGCCGTGACATTTATTTAGTGGGTTTCTATGCGTATTTTGTTTAATTTAAAAAAAAAATTTAGGTGATTATCGCGACTCCAAAGGTTACCGTCATATGTCCGCCATTTTCCTTGTTCTAACGTAACATTCGACTCTACTTATTTTTCGAGAGGAATAAACGTTTTAAAATAAGTTAAAGCACTAAAAACTTATCCAACTAGGCGGAAGAGTAACTTATCTAGCCTTAGATAACATTTATTTGTTATATATTTGTTTTTTTCAACACTTTTTCGTTTTGTTTTTGTTTTGTTTTTTTTGTCTATTGTAAAAGATGCTCTATCAACGAATGTTAATATAGATTCCTTTAAACATCACTATAAGTTTGAAGTGGAATTTCCGTCTGTTTGTAAGGTATAAGTTTGAAATACGGCCTCACTATGTACGACAAATTAAGGCACGAGAAAGGGATGACCAGGCACAAAATATCTTTTCTCTTCCTGCGGAACTCCCCCATGTTGCTAGTCTGTCTTAAGTTTAAAATAGCATTTTGCGCGCGCGCGTGTGTGTGTGTGTGTGTGTGTGTGTGTGTGTGTGTGAGAGAGAGAGAGAGAGAGAGAGAGAGAGAGAGAGAGAGATTTAAGTTTGAAATAGCGTTTTCATCATTGAATGGTTCACAGCGGCAATTGAAGCACATATTCCCACACGGAAGTTCTATAGCAAACCCCACTCTCCCCAATGGTTTACTTCTATTTACGCAGCTGCCATTGCTCAAAGGCAACATGCATATTGAAGATTTATCCGACATAAATCCAGTACAAACAGACAGTAGTTTATAGAAGAAAGAAGTAGCGACAGCTAAGAGAGAATACACCGAAAACACTAAAAAACACATTGAAGCGCAGAAATTAGGAACTCGTAATTTCTGGAAAATCTCCAAGTGTAGTAAATAATTGTCAATCAACAATTCCCCCACTCTCCAACAATCATGAGGTTGTTTGCACGGCAACCGAGAAAGCTAACAGGCTTGCCCGTTGATTTGCTTCCAACTCTACTTCGGACCCAACAAACCACTCGCTTTCTTTCCCTGACCTTTCTTTGAAGACAGAAACCACACTAGATGATCTGAAAATCACCTTTTCTTAAGTACATGATATAAAAAACTTAGACACCTCAAAAGCATGTGTACCTGATCTCATCTCGGCTGTATTATTTAAAAAAAAGATACTCTGTGGAGGTTGCTCAAGTTCTCTCCAAACTTTTTAACAAATGCCTTAACAAATATTGCTTCCCTGGTTGCTGGAAAACTGCTTCTGTGGTATCAGTTTACAAAAATTCTGGCGAAAGAACTGACCTATTAAATTATCGCGCTATTGGCCTTCTCCTTCTTTTCGCCAAAATATGTGATTCCATAATTAATCAAGCTCTAGTCCACCACCTTACAGTTGCTAAACTTCTGTCCGACCAACAATATGGATTTAGGCAAGCCCGTTGTACTGCAGATATCCTAACTATAATCTCTGAACGTATATACCATACACTTGATAAGGCAGGGGAGGGCAGTAACCCTAGATATATCTAAGGCTTTTGACAGAGTATAGCATGATGGTCTTCTCAGGAAAATCAGATCATATGGTATTACTGGACGAAAATACTATTTCAAACTAGATCGGTACAGATCAAAGAAATGCTATTTAGCACTGAAGTGCTATCTTCCGATCATTGTAAATAATTTTAAAATAGCATTTTTGGTATATCACACACGAAACTAAAATAGCATTTTTATTCGTCATGATTCAGTCACGATTAAGTTTAAAATACATTTACATTGGTCTGCCCGGCTCGCCTGAAATTGCATATTTGCTAGTCTGTCAGGCTTAAAATATTTATTTTTGTATGTCATGCTCAAGATTGAAAGAGCATTTTCTTTAGTCTGTCGCAAAATACCATTTTGTTGCAAAATACCATTTCGTCGTAAAATAGTCTGCTCAAAATACCATTTCGTCCGTCTGCTAAGCTTAAGTTTGCAATAGCAGTTTCGTTGGTCTGCCACACTCAAGTTTGAAATAGTATTTTCGTTGGTCTGTCTCACTTAAGTTTTAAATACTATTTCGTTGGTTTACAATTTTTAAATAGGATTTTCGTAGGTCTGTCAAGTTTGAGTCTAAAATACATTTTCGTTGGTCAGCCAGATTCGTCTTAAGTTGCATATGTGCTCGTCTGCCAATCGTAATTATAAAATAGCCTCTTTTTTGTTTGTTTGTCACGCTCAAGACTGAAATAACATTTTCGTTGGTCGCCAGGCTCGTTTAATGTTGCATATTTGCTAGTCTGTCTTAAGTTTAAAATAGCATTTTGCGCGCGTGCGCGGGCCTGTGTGTGTGTGTGTGTGTGTGTGTGTGTGTGTGTGTGTGTGTGTGTGTGAGTGTGTGTGAGAGAGAGAGAGAGAGAGAGAGGTTTAAGTTTGAAATAGCGTTTTCATCATTAAACGCGCAGATTGAATGGACGTAACTTAAGAACATGTTGAATGAACGCAACTTAAGAACGGATCCATTGTTGGTTTTCTTCATTTATTTTGATCTTTTTCCCATTTTCATCGTCCATTCCATCTGGTAGTTTTTTTCCCCGACTTAACTTTCTCATTTATTTAATTTATCCTTTTTTTTTTTAATTCTTTGTCTTTTCTCAGTTTATTTTAATGTTTTCTTTTTAGCTCTATTTTGTAAGTACTAACACGATAACATATCACCTCCAACTAACACTCACTGCAACCTTCTCTGTACAACACACGGACTACAACCTATAGATGGCCATGTTGTAAGCTCGTACGAGATGCACACCACGCTCTCCTAGACAGTTTGGTTTCAGAGACAAACCGAGGCAAGATAACTTGAAGAGACGATCAGAGTTTTCGTCTCCTACACAAATGATCTAACAAGATTTATGGATCCAATTCACTGAGTGAGTTTAGCTAACCCGGCGCTTGGATTCTATAGCAAGTTTCCCCGCCTCTGTTTGGTATTAAAAAATGCACACATTAAGTTTCTATTTAGAACATCATCCTCACATTTTATCTGACACGCCCATTCTGGCACCAGCTTCTGTTTTGGGTCGGAACGAGACATGGATCTGTTTGGTCATAGGAAGTTGCTCTCACAGAAGTAATGTTTCGGTTGTGGGAGGGAGAAGGTATTTAAATCACCTACGCAGATACCCAAATGGGGACTTTTATGGCAAGTATGCGTTAGCATTAGAGTTGGATATGGCCATGTTGTAGTCTGCAGGTACGTAGCCGCATGATAATGTGCTCCACATTCCAATTGATATCAGGCATATGAAGGAAGAAAAAAATCAGTTCTGGTAGGAAGACAGGTTTTGCTGTGAATGTCGTACGATGGGGAAGTAATGATTGGAGCATAGTCGAGCATCTTCCATGAAAATAACGATGGAGTAGTGAAAAAAGGGACTTACATAGCCCACTAGATTGCGAAGACGATAAAGAAGAAAAGAATGCTCTGAATGGCACCTTCTCGGATGTGTCAGCTACAATCCATCTTATGATGTAAATGACTCATACAGGTGAATGAGTGCATTGTATTATATCGTATTTTGAAAAAAAAGTCTCCTCCTCCTCCTCCTCCTCCTTCTTCTTCTTCTTCTTCTTCTTCTTCTCATTTTAAGGTATTTAATTATTTTTCTTACATTTTGGTCACCCAACAAAAAGAGGGCGGACCTGTAAATTCACGCTTGTCCATTCGTCCGTTCGTCTGTTCGTCCGTTCGTCTGTCCGTACTTTTATCAATAACTACGCCTTGGAATTTTTTTTTTTTTTAAATCTTGCACAAACATTACACATGATATGAGTAAAAAAGTAACAGAACGGATTTTCCCGGAAAAAATCCGGTTGCCTTACTTGGGGTTCCTTTCGGGTTAAAATGGCTAAAATTGACATTTTTGTGCCAATGAAAAAAAAAAAAATGGATTTTTTTGGATTTTTATAAAACTTTCTGAAAAGTTATAACTAACTGATTTCTATATAATTTTGTTTGTCTATACTTCACAATAACTCTTGGGTGTGCCCCAGGGGCTCTTTTAGAGCTAATAAAAACACTCCATTTTTGGGACTATTTTACCATATTTGTCCAAATTTTTTGTGTATCAAGCAGTTTTGCATCGTGCTGAACTCAAATTTAAATATGTTAAGGCTTGGGTACTTTTGGGGGTAAATTGGGCGGGGGGGGGGCAAATGATGGACTTAATCATTTCTTTTTTTTTTTTTTGCATGGTGCAGAACTCAAATTTACATATGTTAAGGCCTAAGATTGCACCGTTTGTTCATTTTCACCAGGAGTTGACGTCCTATGGGGACTTTTGGGGCTAAATGGGTGAGGGTGCAAATGCTGAACGTAGTCATTTGTTTATGCCTCGTTCACTGTACACTTACGGGGGACTATGCATGCTTCACTTGTTTGCTTTTTTTTTTTGTATACTATAACATTTTAAAAAAAAATCCAGCATTTTTTTACAAAAAAAAAAAAATAATAAATAATGGTATGAAAAAAACAAATATACACCAAAACAACAAAAGCAAGATAAGTTACTCTTCTACCTACCTGGATATTTTTGTTTTAACTTATTTTAAAGCGTTTATTTACTTTGAAACAAGAATAATGCCGTCTGCTACTGTTGAGTTCGAACAAAAAATGCGGTTTTGTTATAGACATTGGACCTTCGATAATCGCTCAAAAATCGAAAATTAAACAAAAATACTGGCAGAACCCCATCCAATAAATGTCATCAATCTTCTTCTATTAGGTAAATTAGTTAGAATAGGTGCAACGAAGACGAATCACGGAAAAAAATTAACATCTCCCTCCCTGCACGCCCCTTCTCAAAAAGAAAGAAATTAAACGAAAAGAAAAACTATGTAAATAAAAAGAAAGGATGAAAGAAATAAAAGCGAACAGAGTTTGAGATCAGATGATGTTTTTTTATCTTTTGATAAGAAAAACGTCATCTAATCTCAGACTCTTCCATTGTGTACTTTAAAATTTGCGTAGGTGATTCTCCGTAATGACGCCGCAGCAGCAGGTTACCCGATCATTGGTTTCGTTGTGCGGCTGGAAACCAAAAACCACACTGCTTGGCTGGGGAAACGCTTTACCGTATGACGTCGTCGAAATTCCGGCAAAGAATTATCGGTTCAATTACAGTTTTTAGCAACCTTGTCGAAAAACCCACCTCTTTGCTTTTGTGAGCACATTTTGGCTCATTATTGGCCCACCTGTTGCCAGTACAAATGATGATGATGATAATGATGATGACAATGATTATGATGATGATGATCGGTGTTACATCAGGTTTAAGGCACAAGAAAATACAGCAATGGCAAAGACAGATGTTTTTCTTTATACTAATGAATCACCGTTTATCAAAACTCGAAGGCCACTCGAGTATAAGTTTAGTCTGGTTGTTTTGTTTTACGACATATCAACCCTTTTTCGGCTTATTTAATGCCGACTCCAGTCATTTTTGTAAATGTTTTTATTTTTTTAAGTTCTTTATATCGTTAAATATTTCTTCATTGTGTTTGGTTTGATTATTTTGTTTTATGGCATATCAACCCTTTCCGAGTTATTTAATGCTGACTCCAGTCATTTTGGTAAAAGATTTTATGCTTCAAGTTCTTTATATCTTCAAATGTTTATCCCTGGTGATTGGTTTGGTTGTTTTTTTTGTTTTTTTTTTGGTTGTCTATATATTTATGTTATAAATTTTAAACAAGTAAAATATTTGTTTATTTTCCTAATATTACGTTGTGATTTGGCTTTCAAGCGCACTTGACGCATATTTTATTTTATTCAAATTAAAACAATGTTTCTATATGGAACTCACACCCTTGATGTTTATATTAATTTATTTATTGCAGACTTTTATTCTCATCTTTATTGGTTGTTGTTTCACGACGTTTCGGCCAACTATTCCTCTGGCCTTCATCAGGTGGTAACTGCGACGGATAGGAACTTCGAATCTCCTAACTGCATTCTCAGCAATCATTGTCATCTGTAGTTGTTGTCGTCTCACCACGGTTTTGGCCAAGTAAGCCTCTGGCCGGCTTTGGGTAGGATTGAAACCACTATCTTCAGACAATCATCATCTTCAGACAATCATCATCTTCAGACAATCACCATCTTCAGACAATCATCATCTTCAGACAATCATCATCTTCAGAAAATCATCATCTTCAGACAATCATCATCTCTATCAACTGCGCCACGAGACCCGAAGGGCAATCAAGGTTGGATTTTTTAAATTTATTATCTGATCTTCCATGGAAGGGTCCGTACCGAATGGTATATATATATATATATATATATATATATATATATATATATATATATATATATATATATATATATATATATATATATGTTCCAGTCTTCTAAGATGGGCGTTGTTAACAGTGAGAGTTGAGGTGTGTCATAGCGCATTGCAGGTGTCCACCAGAAGAATTGTTCATCAAGCCACTATTTTACAGGTTTGATTAATTTCACACTGGGTTGTTATTTTTGGTGTTTTAAACAATGTTTATTTGTTGGAAAATATTTTGAGTTCACAGGTTTCTGTGAAAACCTCCTTGCTTTAGGAAATGAGAAGGAAAGCGGAGAAAGAAAGAGTGCAGCAATTAAAGTATTTTAGTATTCGTCTGAATCACTTTGCGATTCAATCGCCACAATTAAAGTGGCCAGCTTGACAAGAATTTCTTAAGACTGAGCTTAAAAAGTACCATGTTGTATTCAGTTGGGAAGCAGCTCTGTGGTATTGTATTCCACAGATGAGAATTTCTTGGTAAGAAACTTTGTTCATGGTGGTTCCGTTTTGTTTTTGGTACATAGAGGATGAAAGGGAAGTTTTTGTACGGTAGTTGATACTAGATGAGATTTTGTTGTACATATTTTACATGAAGTTTCCAAAGATTGGAGCTCAGTCAAGCACCTACCATGAAAATGAGCGATTAGAAAGAGACTAATAATGTATCTTCTGTGAGAAAAGGCTCGCAAGAAGGGATCACCCCCACACCAGATTTCGTAACTGATTCTGTACTCAGGCAAAGTAATAATGAATTATAGTTGTGTGAATGAAAGAATAAAAAAAAAAAAGAAACCGATTTTATCTGGTCAGAAAGAATGAATGGTTATTACTCAACTCAGTTTAGGAATATTCAAAAAGTGAAAATCTAATGTTGTCCAGGAACCAACATGTTGTAGCTTTAGTCGCAAAGGAGACAAAGAATAGGAAAGAGGAAAGAACTTCAACTCACTTTTCCTTTGTAACAACAGCATTTATTTCCTCAGTGTTACGGCCGTGACGTCACCCATGTGATTGTCTTCTTTCGCATGATCTTGTATATTCTTTTGTTCCGTGATCCACGTCTCTTTCGTGATCACCCTTCTTTCTCGTTTTTTTAGTCTTTTTTTTCTTTTGCTGGTGACGTCATTTCGCATGCATTTGCATATAGTCGTCCGTGCTACGCCACAAAAGTGCCATTACAAAATTTAATAACATCTAGGTTGGTCAAGTTTCCAGCTGGACAGGTAGAGGTGGTCAACAGTTGGGCGAAGTTGTTAGAACATCATTGTCGTGACTCAGTCTTTCTTTATTCCCCCTCATCTTTCCCTTTCTTTGGAGGGGACAACTTGTGACCCTTCACCGCTAACACTGGCGCCTACCTTTTTCGCTTTCCATGGGTTGATGACCACAAGGGTTTAGTTGCTACCGCCTTCACCTTCCCCTCTTCTACATCAGTTTTTCCTTTATTTCGTTTCCACATTGGGACTTTGATTAATTTCTTACTTTTTATTTCGTTAGTATTTTGGACTTATTCAATTTCGATGTATTTTTAAAGCATTTTCTGCTTTCCCCTTCCTCACCAAGCTTCATACTAATTCTGTTTTATTCTTTCTGTTTTCAGTTTTTACCTTCTTCATTTTTAATAAACCTGTTGATTCAACGACAAAATGTCTTCTGAGTTTTAATTTTGGAAAAGTGTTTATACTTTCTGTCGTAAGACTTAAAACATTCTGGACAATGTAGCACGTTGTCTTTACGGGACGGAACAATCGCCAAATGGTATTGTAATTTAGGTATTGTCAGGAGAGGAGATACTATTGATAATTCAAGAGCAGCTGACTGAGTTGATAGATGAACCAGCCGTCGATAGTCTACAGCTGGGCTTTTTCTTTGACTTTTTTTTATATATTAATAAGTCACCACTTATCAAGGTCCAAAAACCACTCAAGGATATGTATTAATGAGTTTGTTAGGTGGGTCTGAGAAGGGCTGATAAAAATGTATTTGAGAGAAAGAGTGATAAATAAAAACCGGAGTTAGTTTGAAAATCAACTTCTTAAAGCTGTGCAACACATGCCAGCATGTAAAACGTACGTTAAATCGGTGATGATGATGATGATGATGATGATGATGATGAGCATTCATTTATTTCGAATGAAACAGATGATGATTGCCATTCGTTTCCCTGATATCTTTCTAGTTAGAATTCTTTCCAGAAAGACATTGGATACTTATGAGAGAGAACCCTCACCAATCTTTCATGAAAAACACCCGTCTAGCTGTAACCACTGTCAATAATTTTCCCCACTCTTTAGACTGTGCCTAAATCAAAACATAGATTCCATGAACAAAGCTTCTTTCATAGAAGTGCACGCCTGTGAAACTCTCTTCCGTTTGCCTGCTTCCGAGCTGACTACAACTTGGTTGTCTTCAAGTCTAACATAAACAAATTCTTGATGAACCACCCCCTTAAGTAATCGAATTTACCAAATGTCTATCATTAACGATTACTATGATATTATCCCGTTGATTACTATACCCTCAGTAACCCTTATCCTCGAGTGGCTTGATAGGCGGTGACTCCTATGTAAAAAAAAAGAAGAATATGTAAAAAGTTGCCAACATTTCTAAGTGAAATGTTTCTGTGAAACAAACCAAATTCGAACTTGGCACACTCCAGTTATCAGTTCATGTTGTTAATCACTTAGTCAATGATGATGATGATGATGATCATCATCATCATCATCATCATCATGAACTCGAGTAACTTACATCAGAACGTGGCATCATTTCTGAGATCAGTGTATCATGTCTGTTCTGTCCTCTGTCAGAAGAGGAGGATTTTCATTCAGAGTGCCTCTTTTTGGAGAGCTGACATAAAAACACCGACCTTGTGTCTTACTTTGCCCGGGTGGGGAGGCAAATAACCAGTAACTGAGTTGATTCAGTGACACCATATATGAATGTGTAACTCGGTGCATTCACCTTGTTTAAATAATCATATCACGATGAATGTCACGATTCTTTTAAAAAGGAACTTCTCAATTCATGTTTTATGGTTTGCCCGCCATGACAGATCGAATCAATTGTCATTTTGTTTTGTATTATGTACAATTACTTGAATGCGATCAAAATGGCTACTTCAGTTTAAAGCTAGACAAGGATTTAAATATCAATATTCGCCCATGTGTGGAGTATTGTTGCCACATCTGGCCTGGTGCATCTAACTCTAGTCTCTCTTTCTTAGACGGGGTCCAAAAAAACGAGTCTCCCATCTAATAGATCCCACACTATTAACCAAGCTCCAGCCTTTGTCCCATCGTCCAATGTTGCATCTCTGTGTCTCTTTTACAAGTACTTTAATGGAACGTGTTCTGACGAACCCATTGCACTTGTGCCCCCCTCGGCATAATTACTCCCAACCCGTCTAGCAGCAAGAGCCCACCCATTTACTGTAAAGGTCACTAAATGTTGGAAACTCTAATAATTTTTTCTTTCAGACTGCTAAAACTTGGAATTTTTTCCCCGTTCCTGCTTCCCTGACTGTACTAACACACAGAAGTTTAAATGTAATGTGAACAGACATCTCTCTCATCTCCTTACATAGTCCGTTGTACACATGGTTCCAAATAGTAGCCTCTTACATCCAAGTGACATTATGCCTTGTTTGGGCTGAACAAGAGTAAAAAAAAAAAAATGGAGTTGTGCCGGTTGGTGTCTACAGTTTGTATTAATCAGTATAGAGATAAGAAAAACATTTTTTATCATTAAAATCTTTTGTTTACTAGTTGGTAGGTTATGTTTCTTGGGGACCTTACACAAACGAATCAGCACTTATCCAAGACCCAAAATCTACTCAAGGATAAGGACTATTGAGTTGGACAGGTAGACGGTGAGACATTGAGGGGATTTGCAAAAATGGGTGTAACTGATAGAGAAATTGCACTTGAACCCCCTCGACGTACATACTCCTGACAAACCCGTCTAGCAGCAAAATTGTACCTCTTCACCGTAGAGGTCGCTAAATGTCGGAAAGCTTTCTGCTTTAATAGTTTCTCATTCTCGTTTAGAGGATGACTCAGCAAGAATTTACTTAAAATATTGGACTTGAAGACAGCGATATCACAGTCAGTTAGGAAACAGGCTCATGGTACTGTTCCAGACGGGCAGCTCTAGGAAATAAACTTTGCTCATGGAAGTTTCGCTTAGTTCTAGATACACAGTGGGAGAAAAGGAAATTTATTGTTAGTGGTTTCAGCTGGATGAGTTTTGTTGTGTTTGACTTGGAGGGGGGGGACATAGAATAAAGTTAAGTCAAGCTCTTTTCCATGACCTTTTTTTAATCATCATTACCGAAGCAATCTCTGATAAAAACAACACACACATTCTTAAGTGCTTGGCTTTTCAAAATTACACCGGACTTTGTGTCTAATCTCCTAGAGCAAAAGTTGTTGTTGTTGTTGTTGTTGTTGTTGTTGTTGTTGTTGTTAATAATAATAATAATAATAATAATAATAATAATAAACAACTCTTATAATTATCTCCCATTTATGAGCTCTGCCGAGTTGCCAGTTCAGAACAAAGTTTTTACACTTTTTTGCAGCGTTGTATTATTCTTCCATTTAATTTTTATTTATTTATTTATTTATTTATTTATACTTCATTAAATCGACACGTTAGATGATGATAATGCAATTTCAAACTTAAGCATGGTAGACAGAAAGAGAGAAAAAGAACAAAAAGTCACTCGTGGTAATTTATCTACCGACCTACACATTCCTCGTCGCCGCAACCACTAGCTGTCAGTGAATTTGATTTTTAATCCTTCGACACCGGACGATCCGGGTTACTGGTGACAGATCTGACGCAGAGACGAGGAGAAATTTTATTTAATTTATTTGCGTATTGAGTCCTGGCAATGCTTTAAACTTGACCTTGGCAAACTAGTGAATAGAGCGACAATTTAATGGACGGAACGACCATGATGTAAAAATTCGTGGTGCATCTACACAATAGGCATGCTCGAAATTGATATCGTAACAATATATAACAGAAAATGAAATAAAGGCCCTTCTACAGAATTGAGACGAGATTTTGTAGTCGATAAATGGAGTTTTCAGATTAAAAACAAAAACAATGGTTTCAACCGATTCTTTGTCAATTCTGATAAGTTACAATGGTAGTTTCCAAAATATGACTGAATTATTAAACAAAACAACTTTAATAGTGTTAGCAGGCAACAAAAAACTTCCGCCATTTTGTTTCAATCAAAACGGAAAATTACCTCCCTGTCGAATTCTCCTGTTTTTTTTTTACGATCGTTTTCATTAAATTCTATTTTTTTATTTTCATTAATAAATAATTTTCTATTTTATCGATTTTCGTAATTTTTGGATATAATCATCATAAAAATACGAGCAATACGTAGATATCATTGTTTTCGTGTGAAATTCAGTATTACGATTTCCTAAATTTCCTTCCAATAGTGTAGAAGCACCGAAATAAATATCACCCGGAGTGAAGCAGGATCCGGGGAGGAGAACGAGAAACACAAAATGTTGCAAAACAGAAAAACCAATTAAAAAAGAAAAAATAACGGATAGTTTTTATATACGTCCATTTTAATACTTATTACCATTATTATCAATATTAGTGCGTTTAACGCTGAAAATATTTTTTCAAACTTTAGCAGGGCAGACAAGCAAAATGTATTTCCAACTAATGCATGACGGACCAATAGAAATGCTATTTCAAACTTAAGCGTGATAGAACAATAGAAATGCTATTTCAGATTTTAACATGACAGACCAACGGGAATGTTATTCAAACTTAAACGTGACAAACTAATGAGGATGCCATTTTAAACTTTAGCGTGACAAATCAATAAAATAGTATTTCAAACGATAGCATACAAAACAATAGAAATGCTGTTTCAGTCTTTAGCCTGCGCGAGCCTTTCCTAGTCTCACACAAAAACACGCGTTCAAGCTATATTACTTGTCATATACATACGCGCACACAAACATACGCGCCCACGTCCACACACGTACATATATTCACGTTCGCGTACATACACTCACATTCACGTGTATATACACACACGTTAACGTACGCACATGTACACACACATGGACAACGTCACTTCCCCTTTCAAAGGCAATCCACACATGCGCAAAAGACCATCGGAAACAAGTATAAAAGCAAGAGACAAGCTGTTTCCAGCCTTTTTCGACTTAGCTCTCGAGCTGAGCGGTCGTCGGACCATTCGCCCCCCCCCCTGTCGGGGCGCCCACGCGCGTCACGTCCCCTGCTACTATGTAGGGGGCACAGGCTAACAAACAGCACGTACACTTTATACGCTTTCTCTCTCCATGAACTGGATTGACATTCTCTCTCTCTCTCTCTCTCTCTCTCTCTCTCTCTCTCTCTCTCTCTCTCTCTCTCTCTCTCTTTATCTTTCTACGTGCCGGACGGCCATTTCTCGTTCCGCTACATTGCTCACTTCTCTTCCCACGCGCGAACAAACGATAGTGACCCGAACGTGAGATGAACACACATTTCCTTTTTCCTTCCATACTACCAATCCCGCAACAAACGATGGTTACACCCGCGCGGACATGAACACGTGTTATATCTAAAACATTCATTCTTTCATCTTTCAACAGTAAATAAACGACACGTTTATCTATTCCAGCAACTGAGTCTTTGTTTCCTTCAATTCCATTCATTTCATTATTTTCTTTTGTAACGGGATTAGGATTTATATATCCTAGTCCTCTACAAGCCTGATAGACCAATGATAATGCTATTTCAAATTTTATTGTAATAAACCAACAAAACGTTATTTCAAACTTAAGCATAACAAGCCAATAGAAATGTTATTTCAAACTTTAGCGTGTCAGATCAATGACAATGCTATTTAAAACATAAGCATTACAAATCAACAAAAATGTTATTCCCAATTTAAGTGTGACAAATCAATAGAAATGCTATTTCAAACTTTAGCGTGACAAACCAATGACAATGCTATTTAAAATGTAAGCATTACAAATCATCAAAAATGTTATTTCCAATTTAAGCATAACTAACCAATAGAAATGCTATTTCAAACTTAAGCATGACAAACCGTGACCGTTTATTTTATTCAATTTGCACATTGACCAATCAAAATGCAGTGTCCTTGGATCCGTGGTGTATTAAAATGTATGAGTATCCGGAATAGGAAGAAGGAAAAGAATCAATTATTAAAAAATAACGGGTATTTTTGACACGCGTCCATTTACACATTGACCAATCAAAATGCTTTAAAAAGACTAATGGGCAAACCAACAAACCGCCGACCGTGATGTAGAGAATCGTGAACACATTTAAACACAAAAGACACCTCGAAATTAATACGGTAATAATACAGGATGGAAGATGAAATACATGTCTCTTGGACGTGAATATTTAATTCTTAAAAAGAAAAGCCAATTGACGTGTAACGAATCTGTTCTGACAAGTTACCTAATCGAGTCATGCTTTCTGATCAAGCGATTAATAATTGATCGCAATAAATGACTACTTTTATGTCCACATCTTGAGGACAACGCGATGACATCGATCAGAAACTTGTGTTTTACATATAACGATTAATTCCATTGTTATATAATCATCTTTCAAATACAATAAACCGATTGGGGTTTTAAGAAGAAGCGGTGTCTTTGGATCCGTGATATATTAGTACCCAGAATCAAGACAAAAAGAATAAAAAAAGAATAAATTGTTAAAAAAAAAAAAAAAAATGGACATTTTAAACGCATTTATTGATGAAAATGCTGTTTAGGATTTTTTTTATTTATTTTTATTTTTTAGCTAGGATTAATAATTTGGATTATTCATATACTATTAATTTATTTTATTGCGGACTATTATCCTCATCTTTTCTTAGATGTTTTTTCACGACGTTTCGGCCAACTATTCGTCTGGCCTTCGTCAGTGGTAATCGCGACGGGATAGGAACTCCGAATCTCCTAACTGCATTCTCAGCATTACTGCCATCCATAGTTGTTGTCGTCTCACCACGTTTTGGCGCAGTTGATAGAGACTCTCTATGGTTCCAGGTGATAATTGTCTGAAGACAGCGGTTTCAATCCTACCTAAAACTGACCAGAAGCTTACTTGGCTAAAACGTGGTGAGACAACAACAACTATGGAAGGCAGTAATTGCTGAGAATGCAGTTAGGAGATTCAGGGTTTCCATCCCGTCGCGGCCAGAGGAATAGTTGGCCGAAACGTTGTGAAAAAACATCTAACTATTCCTCTGGCCTTCGTTGTAACCGCGACGGGATGGAAACTCTGAATCTCCTAACTGCATTCTCAGCAATTACTGCCTTCCATAGTTGTTGTTGTCTCACCACGTTTTGGCTAAGTAATCCTCTGGCCGGCTTTGGGTAGGATTGAAACCGCTATCTTCAGACAATTCTAATATGGAACCAGTAATTGCTGAGAATGCAGTTAGGAGTTTCGGAGTTTCTATCCCATCACGGTTACCACCTGACGAAGACCAGAGGAATAGTCGGCCGAAACGTCATGAAACAACATCTGAGAAAGATGAGGATAATAGTGCGTAATAAAATAAATTAATAAATAATACTCATCTCAATAATGAATTCCAATTGAATAAAATATTCATATACTAGTTGTTATTTTCACAAGGTTTCAGTTGATGCAACATCACCATCCAGATTGCACTCTTAAATCTGACTCCAACCACTATAGCCCTTTCATGATTCAGTGGTAAAATGCCTTGTTTGAGATGAAAATAATAAAAAAATAAAGAATTAAGATGGAATATACTAAGACAAAGTGAAGGGGGCTGATAATGTAAAGATAGGTTAATTAAAAGTTCTTGCAGAATTCTTAATTTTGATTTCAAATGATCTATTTTCAAATAAGTTTTTATTCTAATAGCTTTACTTTATTTACCATGTTAAAAAAGCGTATTCCGCTCTATTTAATCGTTTGAGTCACAATCGTTTTAAAACAATCGTTTTCTTTTCAGAACGTTGAATACAAGATGTTTAAAAGCAAATTCACACAATTTTCTTATTTCAATTCAAGCTAGGCTGAAAAGCTGTTGAAACAACTCGCGATATTAACGAAGCGTTTGGCCCAGGAAACCACTACTGAACACACAGCACAATGGTGGCTTTAAAATTTTATGTCAGCCACAAATGTCTTGAAGATGATGAGCATAGTAGTCGGCCATCGAATGTTGACAACGATCAATTAAGAGCCTTAGTCGAAGCCAATCCACGCATAACTATTCGAGAACTTGCTTCTGAATTAGACGTAATGTATACGACGACTTCCAACGACTTGAGAGAGATTGGAACGACAAAAAACTTGATAAATGCGTGTCTCACAAATTGAACAATAACCAAAAGAAATGCCGTTATGAAATGTCGTTTCTTTTCTTTTCTGTTTCTTGACCGGGTTGTGACTTGCGATAAAAAGTGGGTTCTTTACGACAACCGGCGACGCTTAGCTGACTGGTTAGATGCCAACGAATCTCCATAACATTTCCCGAAACCAGAGTTGCACCAAAAGAAGGTCATCCTGACTGTTGGGTAGTCTGTGACTGGTTCCATCCATTACAGTTTTTTTTAATGCAGGCGAAACCATTATGACAGAAAAGTACTGTCAACAAATAGATGAAATGCATCAGACACTTCGACAACACCCAGCATTAGTCAAGAGAAAAGACCCAATTCTCCTCCACGATAATTCCCGACCATACGTTGCTAAACCGATCCTGCAAAAGTTTAACAAATTGGGCTACGAAACTCTACCTCATCCACTATACTCTCCAGACCTCTCACCCACCGACTACCACTTTTTCAAGCATCTTGACAACTTTCTGTGTGAGAAATGCTTAAAACACTAAGCGATATCAAAAACGCCTGCAACGACTTCATCGCCACCAGAACGCAAGATTTTTTTTATGTTACTGACGTAAATACATTTGTTTTGCGTTAGCAAATATGTGTTGATTCTTATGGTGCTTATTTCGATTAATAAATTTTTGTTTAAGCCGAGATATATTCATCTGAATTTAAAAGTTAAAGCCCCAAGAACTTTCTTGTCAACCTGATATATAAGAAAAATACTAGAGTATGGAAACTAACCCACGTATCTAGGTGGTGCGAACTAACCACAATTATTTCAGTTGAAATATTGTAGCACTTTGCTTGAAGAGTTAGCAGTGTGGATGGAGGGAACTGAAACTCTTAGGACTAGGGTAGATATATAAGAACTAATTTAGGGTGAGATTTTAGGAAGAAGCAGTGTCTTTGGATCCGTGATATATGAGTATCCAGAAAAAGAATAAACAAAAGAAGGAAGAATCGATTATTAAAAAATAACAGATATTTTTTATGCGTTTCCATTTTGTGTAAGCATTTCAATGGCAATATGCATTGTTTGAGGAAAACAAAAGCAAATAAAAAAGAAAAAGCGAAAGAAAAAAACATTTTTCTAAAGCTGTTAACGCCAAAATAGATACGAGAGACATTCCAAAAGTAATGTCTGTGAAATAATAAACGTAGCAAGAAACCTGAAATGGAATTAATAATACGAGGGGCATTCCAAAAGTAATACCTCCTATTTTTATTCCGCCCGAATGGATCAGAGAGGATTGCAAGTTGTACTGTTATGATGACTGAACATGCATTCATGAACTGGAAGTTTCATTTCTCTGTTACAGATATTGGCGGTGTGAGAAGCAGAGCTACGTCAATGAATTCCTCCATGCAGAAAAAATTGAATCGATCAACGTTTACGAAGTTGATGCAGTTGATGTCGGCACAGTTAGAAGATGGGTTCGTCAATTTCAGAGTGGTGACAGAGATTTGAGTATCAAATCTCGCTTTTGCTCCGAACTTTTTCGACTGAGCCATCAAAAGAGTCTAGCAAAAGTGCATTGAGAATGGTGGTGACTATGTAGAAAAATAAATTCTGGGGCACAAAAGGTTGCTCGTTTTAATGGTACCGCTACCGTCTTCGTAGCTCTTCAATGTCTTTTTTTTAGTTAAAAAATAAGAGGCCTTACTTATATAACGACCCTCGTTATATAAGAAAAATGTTTCCTGTTCTTTGGACTATTCGAATTTAATTAGCATTTTTTAAATTCATATTTTGTGTTTAATATTGTTTGTATATATATTTTTTAATTTAATTTTTTTACGGCACAGCGAACCTTTTCAGGTTATTTAAAACCGAATCCAGTAATTTAAGAAAAAAGTTTTTACGCTTCAAGTTTTTTTTATATCTTCAAATATTTATTCATTGTGTTTGGCTCTGTTGTTTTATAGAGGAAAGTTGTTAATTTTGATTTTGATTTTGCAGAATATGATTGAGTTCTTCAAACGGGAAGAAAAACACAATAACATGAGTGTTTGGTGCATTTTAGATCGGGAAACAAATAGCACCAGGTATAGGTGGTGAGCAGGGCGCTAAGACTCAATATCGAAACCAAAGTGGCATCAGCCTGAAAAAATAGTTTGGGAAAATTTTGTGCCAATTAAGAATGTCTTTGGATTTTCCTTACACTGAAAGCCAACATTGAGCTTAACTTTGCCTTAGTAGAAGTAAAGAGGGAAAGCAAGTAAATCGGGACTGCTTAAAATTGTAAGCATGACACATTAAGCGATCCGCCCGTCAGAGCAGGAAATTGCAAGAAAAGAAAAAAGAAAGAGGAAGAAAGAGAAGGATAAACGGGGGGGGGGTCAATGAAACTTTTGCTCTGTTGACATTGCGATCCGGATTTTCAAGTCTTTCATTGAGTCAGCAGACTTGTACTCCGAGAAAACACACACACACACACACACACACACACACACACACACACACACACACACACACACACACACACACACACACACACACAAATGAAATTAATTATAAATAAGAAAAGCCTTCAGAAAGACAAGTCTCTAAGGGAAACATATGTTGGGATTCTCTTAATATATGCTTGGAAATTATTTACAGTAAAATTATTTACTCCAAAAATTATTTTGCATTAAAATCATGATTATTCATCATCATCATCATCATCATCATCATCATCATCATCAGGTTGGTGGTGGCGCAGTTGTTAACGGCGCGGGCTGACAACCTGAGTATGCTAAGTTCGAACCTAGTTCGTTCCACAGAAACACTTTCACTTAGGGATATTGGTAATCTTCACGTTGATCCTCCCGTAATTACCCGATATCCCTCTAGAAAGAATTTATAATAGAATGAAATTTAGGAAACGAATGCCAACAAAAAAATTATCATCACCATCATCATGAATGATGATCAACAAGCAATCATCATTAAAGTAAAAAAATGAAATAAAATAAAATAAATTAAAATAAACATGACTAGACACCTATTATAGAAAACTGTGTAGGGGCAAATAACTCATTACGCTTTCTTCAGAAAGTTGTTACGCGCCCCTGTTTTATTCAAGAAAACATAAACTATGATTTTAGGACAAAGTATAAAATATGTTACTTGGAAATACTATCATTATATAGCATTTCAGTATAAATCATTTCCAACCATACATTAGGATATTACTCCTCTTTTTGTCAAACTCCTCCTCCTCCTCCTCCTCTAATTTTAGATGTCAGAACGTTTTTGTTTCCATATTGTCAGCAAAGTCTAAAATTCAATTATCGGTCTAGATCCTATCTTTTTGCTAGGATCAAACTGCTCAGTCTAAGTGAATTTTAAGTAAGCTATTTCGTTTCCAGATTTTCTGAAGTAGTTATTTACATTGCTGTGTTAGTTTAACGTGCGTGTATATACATCCAGCTATGCCATTTCCAGCATTCTGCGCTTGTCTATGCGTCGGCGTTTGTTTGTGCGGCTCACTAACGATTTTAATGGAATCCCATCAGCCCGAAATGACATTAATTCTTTCACATATCGTCTATTGTTTCAGTTGCTTGAAACTATTTGAAACTGAACGTTTTGTTGTCGGCAAGCTATTTCTTTTATCTTAGAGAAAAAGCTTCTAACTTCTTGTTAAATCGTGCAAAAAGCATTCTAACATCAATATGAACAATAGATTACTTTTTATTATTATTACAACTTCGTCATGTGACATGGTTTGTGGGAGTAGTTGTAGACAATGGTTTGAAGTATTGTAACAGAGTGTATGGCGCGCGTGTGAAAAAATCGACCGAAGGATAGCTGACTAGCGAAAATATAAGCAGCAGCAGCAGTTCTTTTAGCACATATGTAAATTAAGCAAGTGTGCATGCGCTGGCGTCACGGGAAGGCGGAGAAAGAAGGAGAAAAAAAAGGATACCACGTGATCAAGCAAAAAGAAAAGCAAAGATGCGCGCCGAGAAAGATAGATGCGTGAAGTCAAGAGCGAGAAAGTGTTGGCTAGTACCTGCGTGAGGTATCAGGGAGAGAGATTTTAAAAAGTACATGTTATATGGTGGAGCGTTGTATAAAGTACGTATGAGCAAAAAGACTTTGGAAATACAATAGAAATTTTTGAAAAAAACATGAATAAATGCATTTCATTTGCACTTTAAAAAATGCGGAGTCAGATTTTCCTTTTTTTCTTTTTTTTTTGTTCTTTTGCGACAGTACCAGACAACGTGTGGGTCCGAGTGGTTGAAATGTAACGACACGGTTCGAGTGTAAGGGCCACATTACAGTATTTCTCATTTCCACTTTTATGCAAACCTGCCTTTTAGAATGAGAAGAAAATAAAAAGAAAGAGTGAAGAAAAACGGAAAGAAGAGGAAAAACAATGTCATAAACATGTTGCTTTTTCTCGTTTTATCGAACATATCATAATACCAGGCCCTCTTCACGGGCGTTATTTGCTCCTTTTAGGGACAGCAATTTGACTATCTGGACCCGTGGAAATTCCACAGCAGCATCTTTCATATGTAATATATTGATATTGGCATTATGTGGATGTTCAGTGTAAATGGAGACGCACTGATATTATTGTAGCTCTTTTGTTAAAACTGCAAAAGTATTTATCTAAGCTAACAGGGATACCTGGTCGTAAAATACGCTTAAATATGATATTTTAATCTATGCAGATGTCGTACAACAACACAGCTGAATGCAAAAGCTAAAAATACATCAATCGTGGAAGATAGGATACAAAGATTCACTAACATTGGGTGGATTTTGTATGAAAAGTTGCACGCGGATAACTATATGTGACAGACATCCCCACTTCTGATGAATTCTATATAATATTAATATTAAAGTGAAATAATAAACACAGTAAGAAATCTTAAATGGAATTACTAATACAAGGGGCGTTCCAAAGCTAATGCCTCCTATTTTTTATCCTGCAAGAATAAATCAGAAGGGATTGCAAATTACATTTTTCTAATGACCGAACTTATGCATTCATGACCTGAGAGCTTCATCTTTCTGTTGTAGATATTGACGGTGTGAGACTCTAAGAAAGCATCTCATGTAATGAACGTGTGTCAGAATTCCTGGTAAAAGTGCATTGAGAATGGTGGTTACTATTTAGAAAAATAAATTCCGGAGCAAAAAAGGTCAGTCGTTTTAATGGCCCTACCCCCGTCTTCATAGCTCTTTAAGTAAAAAAAAAAAAATAGGAAGCTTTACCTTTGGGAGTCCATTATTGAACATAATTCTGTCGTTTGGCTTGGATCATACTGTGGCATCTGTTTGGTCTAAATGAAATGTAAGTAAGCTATTAATCATTATTTGATTAAGAGCTCACTGTTTATTTGAGAATGGACGTATAGCTCCTCACCAAGACAATACAACATCTTTTACAATGCAGTTTATAGATTGGGCCAAAGAGAAATTTAAAAGGCAATACACCATATTGAATAATCGCCTGCCGAAAAAAAAATTAATACTTGACTGGATATCTTCAGAAATGAAATTGGTTTGGTTGTTTTGTTTTACGGCATACCAACCCCCTTTCAGGTTATTCAATGCCAAATCTGTAACAGACTGTAACAGACTTTATGATAACATAGCGAGTATAAGCGCATGTGAGAAAATCAGCAGCAGTTGAAGGATAGCTGGTTAGCGAATATATTAACAGCAGCAGCTGTCTTAGCACATATGCAAATGAAGCAAGTGTGCACGCGCTGACGTCACAGGAAGGAGGAGAAAACAAGAGAAAAAATGATAGCACGTGGTTAAGCAAAAGGAGAAGCAAAGTGCGAGCAGGGAAAATGGACGTGTGAAGTCGAAGGCGAGGAAACGCTGCTAGGGGTATGTGAAGTGGCGGGAAGAGAGACTTTTAAAAAGCATATATTACATGGCAGAGCGTTGTAAAAAACATTTGTGCGCGAAAAAGACTTTTGAAAGATAATGAAATGTGTCATTTTGGGAGAATCACGAATAAATGCATTTTCATTTGCACTTAAAAAAAAGTGGTTTGAAATGTAACAACAGAGTTAAAAAGTAACGACTTTACAAATCCAGTAATTTTGGAAAAAGTTTTTATGCTTCAATTTCTTTAAATTTTTAGATATTTATTCATGATATTTTGATTGCTTTGTAGAGGAAAACTGTGGTTTTTGTTTTGAGTTTACAAAACACGATTGAGATTTGCAAAAAGAAAGGAAAAGCAATAACAGTAATTTTTGCTGCATTTTCAGTGCGGAAGTTGGCGATTGTAAAAACACACAGATGTGTCTTGCGGCATTTATCACCCAAAACCTTAAAATATAAGTTGAGGTATTCAGGATACCAATCAAAAAATAATTTCAAATAAGATTCTATAACACTTCTGTAACATAGTGCACATGAGTGCGTGGGAAAATATCAGCATCAGCAAAGGATAGCTGGCTTGTGAAGAGATTAGCAGCAGCAGTAGCCAAAAAATGCGCATATGCAAATTAGGAAGTGTGTGCCAGAAGAAAAAGGAAAAAAAGGAGAAAAATGCACTATGTGATAAGTGAAACAAAAGTTGATGTCGAAGAAAATGGACGTGTAAAATCAAAGATGAGAAACGCAACCAGGTTAGATGGACATGTATCAGTCAGAAACTTTTTAAGTAGAGTCGAGACGGGAGAGCAATGGTAATAAATGTTTTTTTTTAAAGAAAAAAAAAATGGATTTTTATTTCTTTCCTTTGTTTGTTTGTAATGTCCCACAACGTTACACTTCTATGTTTGTATGAGGAAAATGATATAAATGATTGCAGGATAGACAATTCTGCTGCATTTGAAAAATAATCCAAGTAAAATAAAAACGGTAAGAAATTTTAAAATGGGCAAAAGTCCAAGCATTGACACTGTTTATTCCAAATATTTGAGAATGAACAGCGAATCTTTAATCAATGCAGTGCACCATCTTTTCAAGACAATTCTACAAATTAAACGGATTCCAGAAATCACAGTATGTTGAAGATCTGTATGTATTTTGCTTTCTTATCTAGCAGGGATGGTGGAAGAGTGCAGAAAAAATCAATCACTAAAAGAATAGCATGATAACGTACATTTTGATCATTTTTATGGAAATAGCCCCAGACAAGGCATGAAGCCATTTGATCTGAGCAATTAAAAAAAAAAAAACAGCATTTCAAGGTAAAAATCTAGCCAAATATTATACGGATAGATCCCCCCCACCCAAAAAAAACCAGACCAATCATTGAGATAAACAAAGTAGCGAAAAGGCAAAATGTCTTGGAGTGAGTTAAAATACAATAGATCGTATCTTGCAGGATGCAGATAAAATATTTGATGATAATTTGCTCGTTTGTTTATTAAGCGCATCAGTCTTTCACACAGAAGTCACAGAGATCATGTCTCAGAAATTTCTGGTCTGCATGAAGTCCTCCTCGTTTGTCTCACCTTTTTATTAGCCTGCAGTGGCTATTTCTCCAGACACTATGTTTACATGAAATAATAAAATTATTTATATAACAAACAAACAAATAAATAGTAAAAACTAGCGATCCATTACTGGAAGCTAAAACAAAAAGCAGTTGTCAACAGTCGATTGGAAAATAATGCGACAGGCCAGTATGCATAGAAATTAGATGACCCGTGTAGATTATATCTAAATGAGAAATTTGAAATTCTAAACTTTAAGGACCCTCCCCAAACTTAATAAATTGTAGAAGTGAAATGATGAACAGCTGTATGCACAGAATAAACTTTAATTTTAAATAAGAAATACATAAGAAAAATAAAATAAAATAATTATTTTAAAAAGTACTCCAAGCATACATGTATTAGGATAAGTTTAACTATTAATTCAAAACATTCACAATAAAAAAGGTGCGTCACTATATATAAAAAAAAAATAGGACATACAATAGGAAGTAGATGTCAGCCAAACTTCTGTCTAAATGAAACCTAATTGTTCATCATTTCACTTTTTCAACACAGAGGAACACATACCAAAGGAAAAGAGAAACACATAACCTATCATACACAAACCAAAGATTACTGAAGGAGGTAAAATGTAGAAAAAAGAATATAACCATGGCATGGATCGACTACAAGGAAGCGTACGACAGGATCCCGCAATCATGGATGATAGAATGCCTGAGAATGTACAAAATACCAGACAAGATTATCAATTTGATTGAAAATGCAATGAGAACATGGAGACTTGAACTGACAGCTGATGGACAACACATAACTGAAATAAAAAATATAAAAAAGTATTCCCGAAGAGGTTTCCTATCACTATTACTGTTCATCATAGCCATTATGTCCCATAACAATTTACTAAGAAAGTCGAATACAAGTTCACTAATGCAGACGAAGGAATGAAACACCTAATGTACATGGAGAACCTGAAACTTTTTGCAAGAACCAAAATGGAACTAGAGATGCTAATAAACACAACCAGAATTTTTCAGCCAGGATACTCAAATACAATTTGGTATGGAAAAATGTGTACTGCTAGTTATGAGAAAAGCAACGGAAAGTATGAAACTACCCAACCAAGCGGAGATGATGACACTAGGTGAACATGACACCTACAAATATTAGGGAGTTTTAGAAGTAGACATCATTGAAGAAGCAGAAATAAAAGAGAAAATTGGAAATGAATAGGTCAGAAAAACAAGAAAACTCCTAGAAATTGAATTATACTGTAGAATCCTAAAGACTAAAAAGAATGAGAAGAAAAAGGAAAAGAACTAGAAGAAAAGTGTAAGAAGAGAACGCAGAAGAAGAAAAAGAAGAAAAAGAAGACGAAGTAGATGAAGAATAATATTAGGAAGAAGAAAAAGATGATGACGAAAAAGCAGAAAAAGAAGGTAAAAAGAAAAAGAAGTATGCAAAATCAAAGACGAAAAAGACGGAGAAGACGCGGAAGAAGAAGACGTTTAAGAAGAAGAAAACGCTAGAAAATTAGATGAAGAACACGGTTAAGAAGAAGAAGAAGAAGAAGAAGAAGAAGAAGAAGAAGAAGAAGAAGAAGAAGAAGAAGAAGAAGAAGAAGAAGAACAGTTAAAAAGAAGTTGAAGAAGACGGTAAAAAAGAAGAAAGTGAAGATGCTGTAGAAAAAGAAAGCGATAATAAGAGGGAGGAAGAGGAGGAGGAGGAAGAAGAAGAAGAAGAAGAAGAAGAAGAAGAAGAAGAACAACAACAACAACAACAACAACAACAACAATAAATGAATGAATGGAAAGAAGAAGGAAAAGTAGAAGAATTCAAAGTCGAAGACAAAGAAGACGCCAAAAAAGAAAATAAAGATAGTGTACAGTAAACGAGAAGAAGACGTGTAAAAACGAAGAAGATGAAGATGCGGAGGAAGAAGACGAAGAAGACGGTGAAAAAAAGAGGAAGAAGATTATGCTGAAAAAGAAGAAGAAGAAAGTAATAATAATAAGAAGGTGTTACTGAAAAAGAAGTAATAAATGCCATCAAAGTGATTAGCAGCATCAACTGGCCAACGGCCAGTTATAAAGGGCGTGTTTGTTTACTTAATCGCAGTATGGAAGGAATAATTATGGGCAATGTGGAATGTGGTTTAGTAACTATAACACAGATGATGCGCACGGAATTTAGGTGTAATTTAGCCGGAACAATTAGGGAAAACATGCCAAAACGACAATGCCTATATTTTATGTTGTGAGTAAAAATTTTATTTCGGGTAACGTGTCTGATAACGAGACTGAGAAAGGCTTTGTCCGTGTTCGAATATAGTATTCTCTTAATTGAAGAACGACTGGTTATAACGCTAAGGTGTTTGTGCAGATAGTACCATTCTGTCATTCTGCTGAACTAAGAATTGAGAGGGAGTGTTCCGTACTCCGGAATGTTATATCAACGTAATATGTATAAAATTAATGTATTCAGTAAGTGGAATAATTAAACGGTGCCTTGTAGCTAAGTATTACTTTTAATAAAAGAACCTATACTTAAGAGTTTTGTAGGAGGACTAAAGGGTGATATATTTACTACTACCAATATAAGATTATGTTGGTGAGAGAGTAAGTCCAGGAGGAGAAAATATAACTTTTATGGAAAGGTGAGGAAATGTGCGTTTTCAGTATGAGTGACTTTTGAATGTAGAAAGTTTACCTCGTTGGGTTCCTATAGTATCGGGAGTTTCCAGGAAAAATCGTTATCATTTTATAATACTGGAAGAGAATATATATATATATATATATATATATATATATATATATATATATATATATATATATATATATATATATATATATATATATATATATATATATACACTAACAGGCCGCTCGGCGTTGCACGGTCGTAAAATACGCTTAGATATGATTTTATGCAGATTTATTATTTATTATTATTATTATTATAGAGCCAATTCTCTATTGATTATTATATTGTGTCTAATATATACAGGGTGGAACGATAAACCTGTCACCCTAGAAAAGACGACATGACTCCATTTCTTTGATGAAAAACAATTTTCTTTTTCTTTTTCTTTTTTCTTTTTTTTTTTTTTTAGCAGGCCATCGACAAGTTGGCCAGTTGTGTACAAATCTCAAGAGCGATAAGAGCCTTCTATCATGTCTGAAAGTGACACAATGTTCAACGAACGAGATCAGAGATGCTCTGTACCGATCCAAGTTATAACAATAGGACCATTGATTGAGACTGAAGGCGGCTACATTGAATAGATATCAGCTCTACTACATAATCAAGTTACTGGAATTGATTTTTTCAATGAAAGATTTAAAATAAAACTATAGTGTTATTTTCTTTAGGGTGAGAATTTTATCGTTCCACCCTGTAGTAGTATCACCCTGCCTTGCTGTGGCCCGGTCATAAAATACGCTAAAGTATGATATTTTAATTCATACACATTTTGTATTTTTTATTATAGAACTTATACGTTATCTCCTATATAATATTTTGACTACAAAAAGTATCGCAGGTTTGCAATAACAGATGCCACATACTAATTAATTAGGTCTAGGCTATTAGCCACTATCTTATGTAATTTTCAAACACAATTTTAGACATATCAAACCGTTATAGTACAATGCTACATTGCATCCTTGGAGCAACACCATCACAATCGCGACACATATAGAGGAAGGAGCTCTCTGCCCATTAAAAAAAAAAAAACATTTACGAGTACCATTATTTATTTTTCGACTTGGGAGCGGCTTCTCAACTCTTACGCGATGCTATTTTTTTTTCGTTTGTTTTTAAGGGCCGTTTTTCTACATACCCATATTACGTTTTTTTTTATATTAACTATTTCTGCGGACGCTTTTAATTATATACTTTCCAATGATCACCGAAGCTTCAACTATGTTACTTATCGTTGAAACGCTTCCCACCCTTACACAATGCTATTTTTTGTTTTGTTTTCGTTTGCTGACAGACAAACAAATTATAAGAACTTTTTTATTTTTATATATAACACATTATTGGACCCAAAGGCTGAAATTAAACAAGCAAAAATTACATTTTATTATTTTTTTCATCATTTTATATTAGACTAAATTTACAACATTCGAGATCGCTATATTGCTTTTAACAATTGGCCTTTCTAAATTTTGACAGATTGGCCTTTTTAATGTCAAATTTGGCCTTTTTTGCGTTCTTACTTAAAATAGGGTCTCATGAAAAGCATAAAGAAGGCCAAATTTGACCTTATAAAGGTCAATCTGTCAAACACGAAAAAGTACAAATTTTAGAAGCAAAATGGCCGCCTCGATACATTTAGTCTAATAAAAATGAGACAAAAATAAAAATGGATTTTTTTTTTCTGATTTTATTTCAGCCTTTGTGTCTAATAATATGTTTTATATAAACACTAGCGGGGGTACCCGGCGTTGCCCGTGTGTTTGGAGGTGTGTGTGGTGTTAAATAAAAAAGAAACCGAGGGGGGGGTAGGATCGAACCCGAAGCTCTGAGGCAAAGTTTGAAAATAAAATCGGCCACCCAGAATGAGTTACTGAAAGATGTTTGAATTTATTTAAGTAAGAACCAAATTGACAGGGGCACGCACGGAAGTCGTCGAGCGTTACGACGAAGACGACGACGATGATGACGACGACGACAACGTCAATGACCAGGTTTGTTTGTTATAAGCGAAGTCAAAAAAGAAAACAACGTTAAAACTTAAGCGGGGTGGTAATCAAAACATCGAGAAAAAAAACACAAAAAAAACTAACGTAAGGCAAACGAACGATGAAAACAGAAAAACGAACATGTGAAAAATGGCTTGAATAAGCCTGTTTCGATATTAAAATTTAAAAAATCGATGGGTACCCGGGTGTTTTGGGGTGTGTGGTCGGGGGTGCATAAGCGAAGTAAAAAAGAAAACAGAAAAACGGACGTTACGTGAAAAATGGCTGAAATAACACTGGTTCAATATTTAAATTTAAAAAATCGAAAAAAAAGAGAAGACATCTCACACTACGATTCGAAACCAAAACGTTTAGATAATGAACCAACGCGCTAATCAACTGATCTAACACGACGTACATGAAATTCAATCAGTTTTTCAACTATTTAAAGTAAATCAGGTCATGACATCATCTGGCGCATGCGTAGAACTGTTCGTCGTCACGAGAAGACCATTTTATTGACCCCCCCCTGTCGAAAATTGTCGATTTCGAGGTGAAAAAAATGAACTTTTTTGGCCAATTTTTCGATATTTTTCGAGCAATGGATGGGGCTTCGATATGATACCGAGTTTGTGAATTTTCGTCGTGTCTGTCGGAAGTTTTTAGCAGACAGACAAACATACACACATGCATACATACCTACATTTTCGCTTATATATATATAGATAAATAGTTTTTTATAACTTCTGTGTCGGTCAAATAATTTATGCTGTTAACCTACACATTTACCCTAAATTACATTGCCTACGGAAACACTTATTTCTTATACATTTGTTTTTTGTTTACTTCTCTTTCCCGGACTCATTACCAGCACTGCTCATACATTAACTTTGTTTTATTTTTTTTGCTTTCGTTTTTTTTTTTTATTATTTATTATTTATTTATTTATTTTTTTTTTTTTGGTAAACTTTTACTCACCAATTTTCTTTAAAATGACGACTTCTTTAGGTTTTAAATTATGCTTATAAAGACAATATCTTTTAACTTTGACGTAGTTTTTGGGATATGCACTGTACTGCAGTTGTCATAAAATTTGTATGCATGCACGATAAAAAAATCTACTTCTCTCCGACTGACACTGCTACCAACGACTATCAAGGTTAAATTTAGGGCAGATAGCATGACACCCCCTTATAAAATGGGGTGTCTATTACGAAAACCGTTTTTATTATGGCGAAGTTGGGGGTGTCTATTCCGAAAGCCGTTCTTAACATGAGGAGGTTGGGAGTGTCTATTCCGAAAGTTGTTCTTAACATAGTAAACTGTAGTTTAATCTTTTATGGAGGGGAGGGCGGCTGTTTCCACCGGGCAACGCTAGGCAACACTGGGCAACGCAAGTTAATGGGTCCAGCTAGTTGATTGTAATATTCTACTGAATACATAGTAGTGATTTCAATATATATATATATATATATATATATATATATATATATATATATATATATATATATATATATATATGACTTTGGTGCCATCAGCTAAAATCGAAACCAAAACATTTAGCGCTCTAGCCTTAATCGTTACCGTTTAAATTATCGTCAGATGAATAAGAGATAGTTAAAAATGAACCAACTTTAACGCATAAATGTATATTTTTAGACCACAAAAACTGAAAAAGGAGTTTGTTAGAGAACGTTCCTCAGACAGACAGACAGACAGACAGACAAGATTACTTATATATATATACTGTTTTTTTTTGGGGGGGGGGAACAATTCCAACAAAGTGATCGATTACAAAAAAAAAGAACTTTTCGATATAAGAGCTTAATATTTATTTATTTAATTGTACAGAAGTTCAGAAAAACATTGGTACCGTCGATTTCAAGTCCAACATAAGGGGGACCAGTTAATGGTAGATCGTAAATAATGTTAGGCTCACGTACGATTATATATATATATATATATATATATATATATATATATATATATATATATATATATATATATATATATATATATATACGAAGAAATGCACATTAACTTTATTATATAATAGAGAATTAAGTTGTTGTTGTTATGGGAGACTGGCGTTACGGTTAGAAAATTGTCTTTGTGATGTATCAAGCATTATCGACTTAATTCTGCCTGCGATCAATAATATAGCACGTCCCAAGTAGACGGTCGGTGAACACAATCCTACGACTGTTAGATTACCGGAAGGAAGCACTTGTTCTGCACAAGTAAAGCTTTATTTTGACACGCGGATGGCCCAATGATCGCTAGGCATCAAGAATGTATCAAACGGGTTGGTACTGTTATCGTTGTGAATAAAAGGGTTGATATGCCGCAAAACAACAACAACAACAACAACAACAACAACAACAACAACAACAACAACAGCAACAGCATAACGAAATCAAACCAAACTAAACCAAACCAAACTCGCAATTTTGGGAGAAACGGCTTACTTTCCGGACGTTGCATATTTCAGGGGAGAAAAAAGAAAACAAAAACGGAATTGAAAATTATTTAAAAAAATAACTAAACAGTAAGTATTTTTATTTATTATTACTAGCGGGGGAAGGGGGCTTTTTTACGCTTAAATATGATATTTTAATTTGTCCAGATTTGATATACATTACTACAGAGTTGTGATTGCAAAGGTAAAAAAAAAAAAAATAATTCGGGTGTCATCAGCTAGAATCAAAACCGAAGCATTTAAAGCTGGTGACGTTACCACTGCACCAACGTGACACGCATATAAACTGATTAAAATTAAAGATAAACTAAGATGAATGTACAAAATGTTTAAGGATTTTTTTTTTTTCAATTTCGACCCATTTGTGATCCCTTAAAAACAATTTCAACCAGCTAAAAACCCATAAAAGAATGACCCGTAAAAATCCAATCATTTAAGGCCCCTAGCGCCGCTCTGCGACTTTTAGTTTTGAAGGAGATAGAGTTTGAAAATATGGAGACAGACTGACAGACAAACAGACAGACATATAGCCGTTTATATATTAGATTTCTGAGAATCAGTACACTTAAATATTTTATATTAATAAAAGGATACTTCTGAAGTTCACGGACCTTACTGAAATAACACGTTATTGTTTAGAAACCCAGTTTTGACATGAAAGTGAAGAGCGTTTTGTAACTATTATGTACTTAATTAGATAAATAACCTACCTAAAAAAAATAGTACGGCCTGTGTTCTGAATAAGTACCGATAAAAGTACAGAATAGTTAACATTTAAGAATTCGTACACAACAACAAAGTTACGTAATTCATATAAAATGCATCAGAATAAAAGTTCTTAGCCAAACTCAGCTAGTTTTAACGTGTGGAAACGATTACTAAAGAATGGTAAATGTATTCAAAAATTAACGCTGGAAAACACATAAACCAAAAAATAAATAAATAAAATAAAAAATAAGAAGAAAAAAAGATAAGTATATAAATAAGACCGGTATTTTTAAAGTGAAAAATGATTTCTAATATATTTCTGGGCAGGAGCTACTAGAAGCAGCTTGTCCTGCCTTGACAGAGTTCAAAATAGACTTCGTAGCTTAGTGGGTGATGTCCTTTTCTCTTCCCTGCAACCTCTTTCCCATAGAAGAGACGTTGTGGGCCTGTCTCTGCTTTATCATTATTTTCATGGCAAGTGCTCGTCTGAGCTTCAATCTGTGGTCCCCCTCCCTTGCCAAACTTTCACGAAAAACACTCGTCTAGCAAAAACAACTATCAATAATTTCCCACACTCTTCATCAGTGTCTAAACCTAAATGTAGATTCCATGAACAAAGCTTCTTTCTTAAAACCCTCTTCCGTTTGCCTGCTTTCCAGCTGACTACAATTTGATTGTCTTCAAGTCCAACGTAAACAAGTTCTTGATGAACCGTCCCCCTAATTAATCCAATTTACAAAATTTCTACTGCTTATGATTACTACGCTATAATCCCATTGACTAATGTATATCCATTAACCCTTATCCTCGAGTGGCTTCTGGGCATTGATAAGTGGGACTCCTTTGTAAAAAAAAAATGGTAATACGTCTTGCAGTTCATTTCCACACATTAAAACTAGCCTGGTTCAACAGAGCAATTCATTCTAATATGTTTTATATGAATTATATATTTTTGTTTTTTTATTTGTTTGATTGTTTACAAGTTTTCGAGTGTTAAACATTCTATAGTTTTTCCTTTAAACATAAAAAAACACATTGGCTCATGGTAAATATCATGGCTACACATTCAATGCTTTTGGTGGTGGAAAAGTGTAATTTTCAGTCAAATAAACTTTAAAAATACCAATGTAATGCTTCTCTATTGACTACAACGTAGTAATTTTCAAGTCCAACGTAAACAAATACTCTTAAGTAATCAAATCCTGCGTTTTCAGCCACTTCTTCTAATTTTCTCACAATATTGTTCTTTATATCCAATTGAAAGTAACCCTTATCCTCGAGTGGTATTGATCCTTGATAAGTAGTGACTCATTCTTATAAAAAGACGCTTTCTGATTTACATGGAATTTGAGACATAGATATTAGGAATCAATCAAAATCGTTTTGACTAAAATTAGAATGAAGATTCTAGACATAAGTTTTAGTTGCGTATTTCTAACTCTATCTATACTATTATATCAAAGGAACTTTTGTGTATGTGTGAGTTCGTTCCCTATGAACTCAAAAAACGGCTAGGCCGATTTTTATGAAATTTCACATGAAGGTACTTTATAGATAGGTTTTCTATCAGAATGTCTTCGGTAAGTATCGATAATCGATAATCAAAACAATCCAATGAAAAAAGGAACAGGTGACTTTGACCAAAGTTAACACCTTACACAGCCTAACACCACAAGTACAATTGAGAAGTTTTATTACCACACAAGCTGAAAGACTCGACATAAAGTCAACAGTAAGTTCTTTGATTTGACAGGGGCACATTTGAAATGACTGCTTCTGTTTAAAACACAATTGCACGATGATACTTGATTTTAATTTTAAACTTCAAGTCAAGTCATTATATATAAAAATAATTTAATAAAATCAACAGCACAACACAGAACAGTGAAATTGCACTGTGGAAAACCTACTGTTGATGTTAAGACCTTTTACGTATTTTAAATATATTGTAGACTAAGTCACTATAAGAAGGCATGTGTAGCTTCCCCCTGTTACAGCATGATGGGTCCTTAATTAGATCAGGAAATCAATATATATATAAAATTATCTACAGACAGGATGTTTCACTGTATCACAGCCCTCCAGTGTGACTAGAGTAGCACCCACCCCGAACCAGGTATCGAATCTAAAAGCAGCTAGTTGATTGTTGGCAGTTTTACCCTTTGGCTCATAGGATCGGTGCCTGCAAACAATATTATAAAATGTCTATATAAACATTTGACCACCGCTTTTACAGTGCTCTATTTGTTTGTTTATTTGCACTAAACAAACAAATTTTTAAAAGTTTTAAATAGTTTATATATATAAATAGTTTATGTGTGTGTGTGTGTGTGTGTGTGTGTGTGTGTGTGTGTGTTTTATTACTGTCTTTGGCCTGCTTAGTTACACATATTTCCACTACCAAATCGATCCGATAGTTTATTGTGAATTCGATTTGGTAGTGGGAACATGTGTAACTAAAACCAAAAACTGTAATAAAACATATTTTGCTCTACTGTAATATTAAGCACTTTTTCAGTTTTTTTTATCATTTAACACTTACTTATTATATATATATATATATATATATATATATATATATATATACATATATATATATATATATATATATATATATATATATATATAGAGAGAGAGAGAGAGAGAGAGAGAGAGAGAGAGAGAGAGGTATGTAAACGTGAAAATGTCTGTGGGTGTGTATCTGTGTACATTTTCCTACCAAATAACTCTGTCAATTTTCGGTCAAGAGATTTGAGACTTGACATAAGGAGTTTTGGGATTTGGGAAAATCTTTTTAATCGATTTTTGGCCAGATATTTGGCTGTCAAGGGGTCACAGTTCAACGATTTGACCTTTGAAAACTCTACCAAACTCCTCCGACAATTTTGGGTCTAAACACTTAAAATTTTAAATGTAGGTTACTTGGACATGATTTTTAATTTGATTTGAGCCCCCCCAAAAAATAAATGCTAAAGGGTCAAAATTGGGGTCAAACTTTTTTTAAAAATTGACGTCTGCGGTCTCTACCAAATTACTCAGTCAATTTCTGGTCTAAAAATTTGACATGTTACATAAAGTGTATTCAGAGATAGGGCAAGCCTTTTAATCGGTTTGGGTCAAAACTTTGAGCTTCCAAGGGGTCAAAGTTCAAAAGATTTTACCTTTGTGGTGTCTAGCAAACTACTTAGCCAATTTTGGTTCTAAACATTTGAAATTTATACATAACAAGTAGTCAGACATGCGGCACGCATTTTAATCAGTTTTGGGGCGAAAAATTGGCTGCCAAAAGGTCAAAGTTGAAAGAGTTGACCTTTGCAGATTCTACCAAATTCCTCCACCAATTGTAGGTTATTTGGACATGGGTCAAACATTTTAATTTAATTTGAGCCAAAAACAATAAATGCTAAGAGGTCAAAATTGGAGTAAAAGTTTTTAAAAAATTTGCCGTCTGCAGTCTTTACCAACTTTTCTTTATGGTAGTTAAGGAAGCCTATTATATAGAAAGGCATTACCATACATATTCACACTTTTTAATCTATATATATGCATATAAAGTTATGAACAGTACATAGGACCTGAGCAAAGCCGGGCGGAACTGCTAGTATATATATATAAAAGTGAAATTGTCTGTGTGTGTGTGTGTGTGAGTGTGTGTGTGTGTGCATTTCTCTACCAAACTACTCTGTCAATTTTCAGTCTACAGACTCAATATTTGACATAAAGGGGTATTGAGATTTGGGAAAATCTTTTTAATCAGTTTTCAGCCAGAAATTTGGCTGTCAAGGGGTTAAAGTTCATTTGAAAACTCTATCAAACTCCTCTGCCAATTTTGGGGCTAAACAATTGAAATTTTAGATGTAGATTACTTGAACATGGATCAAACTTTTTAATTTGATTTGACACCAAAACAATAAATGTTATGGGTCAAAATGTTACGAGTCAAAGTTTAAAAAAATTTGACCTTTTCAGTCTACCAAATTACTCAGCCAATTTTTGGTCTAAACATTTGAAATTTTACATAAAGTGTATTCAGACATACAGTAAGCTTTTTAATTGGTTTTTGGCCGAAATTTTGGCTGCCAAGGGGTCAAAGTTCAAAAGATTTGATCTTTTCGACTTCTAGCAAACTACTCAGCCAATTTTGGGTCTAAACATTTGAAATTTTACATATATATATATATATATATATATATATATATATATATATATATATATATATATATATATATATATATTATCAAGGTAATAATAATATATATATATAATGACAACCAGTAGGGCCCATGGTTATGAAAGTCGGCTTATGATTTTTTTATACGTTTCCAAAAAAATTTTTATTATGTTTGAAAGATGAAATTCTAAAATTAATCTCCAAAAGGAAAAATGTATTTTTACACGTGAAGAAAAGTTATAATGAAGTTATAATTTTTTTAAATGTGACCATCCATTTTTGTCCCCATTCCATTACAGTTTGGAGGTCTTTCTCTAGAGTTTCTGCCATTTCCTTAGATATGTGTTCATTTGTTTCCCCTCGTGCCTGTTATAGAGTGTGGTGTCATCAGCAAATATACCCATCTCAAAGACAATTTTATCAGGGAAGAAATTTATCAATATTAGGAATAATAAAGTTCAAAGGATAGACCCCTGAGGTACACCCACATTTATATCATATTGTTTAAATGTACGACCGTCGAAGACAACCTGGATTCTTTTCTTATTTAAGAAGGATTTAATTATGTTAAGTGTTCGTCCAGTGATACCGTATGATCTGATTTTCCTGAGAAGACCATCGTGCCAAACCCTGTTAAAAGCCTTAGATATATTTAGGGTTACCGCTTTACCCTTTCCTGTTTTGTTCAGTGTATGGTATATATTTCACCTCGCTAGGGTCGAGTTCGACACGATCCACCGAATGAAGGTCGACGGTTATATCAATTGAAACATTGTGAGAAAAACGATTGTGAGAAATAAAGATGAGAACAGTAGTCGGAATAATTCAATCCGAACGAATAATCCTTTTTTTAAATTTTAGATATTATTCTTCCTGGATAATGGTGATCAAGAATATACTAACATTAATTTCGTTACATATTATTATTATCATCATCATCATCATCATCATCATCATCATTATTATTATCATTATTATTATTATTATCATTATTATTATTATTATTATCATTATTATTATTATCATCATTATTATTATCATTATTATTATTATTATCATTATTATTATTATCATCATTATTATTATTATTATTATTATTATTATTATTATTATTATTATTATCATTATTATTATTATCATTATTATTATTATTATTATTATTATCATTATTATTATCATTATTATTATTATTATCATTATTATCATTATTATCATTATTATTATCATTATTATCATTATTATTATCATTATTATTATTATTATTACTATTATTATTATTATTATTATTATTATTATTATTATCAGAAGGCGCATCACGTGAACTCAAGGAAACTTGAACTGATAAAACTTTTATAAACTGAGCTCCCCGCCTTCTTCCAAAAGAAAAAGATGGCATCATCCTCCATTGACACTACACAAAATAGTTGTCAAGAGCCGAGGAATACGAAAAGACCGAGGAGGGATAGCACTAACCAGACCTCCACTGGAAGTGTATAGAGATTACTAAGATTTTGAAGCGCTTATTATCACCCAAATTCCAGAGAAAATCAATGTCGTTATTAGCGAGAAGTCAATAGTAAGCGGCAGTTATGATAATGCAAAATCATTTGCAAATGTTTATGGAACGATGTGGAAGGTACTGGAAATCTGCGAGGACTTTCTTGCACTCAGACTCGAGGGAACACCATTGATTATTGTCAGTGAGTAACACTGATGATGATCAGTATGAAAACTCCTAATGAGTAAAGAATAGAAAAAGAAAGCAAAGATGTAAAATTGTATCATGAAAAAATATACAAATCAAAAGACGTGAAATCGAATGAAACTTTTCTGTAGATGAATCGCTTCTAAAATAGAACAGGACAATAAAATAGAGCAGGAAAATTATTGCAAAAAAATATCCTCACACCATTAAGAGTACTCTCACTACTACCATCACAACCAACAACAATCTACATTTTATTTTCAGGCAAAATATCGTCTGCATTATTTAAAATATTTTAACTGCAGTTTTTATGTATTGATTTTTTTTTTTTTTGCTATCTTCATCTTCATAGTTGTTGTTTCATCACGTTTCGATCAACTATTCTTCTAACCTTCTTCAGGTGGTTAGCCGCAACGAGATAGGAATGATGATTCTTATAACTGTGTCCCCAGTAATTATTGCCATCCATAATTATTGTTGTCTCACTAAGTTTTTGACCAACTAATCCACTGGCCATACTTTGGGTAGGATTGAAACCGCTATCTTCAGGCAATGCTCATATATATATATATATATATATATATATATATATATATATATATATTGAATCCTTTGAGATAAGGCTTCAAATTACGAAGCCTCATCTAAAAGGTTTAAAAAAAAATTAATTTTGATTTCATATCAAGTATAGTTTTCTGTTTCTATGTGTGTTGACCAAAAAGACAGAAACTACACAGGACACACTCATAAAAAGGCATTGGCTCGGATATCTTTTGTAAGATTCATTCTTTCTAAAAGCAAAAGGTCAACAGGAACAAAGTCAGAAGGGTCAACATTTAGACCGATTTTTTTTTTTTTTTTCCAGTTGATCATTTTGCTGTTAACAAATATTTTTGACGAAAAGAATTGACTTTTCCACACACGTTGGAATTGACTTAATTTAAGCAAAAGGGGTTCAAAAGATTGTACTACGTTTGCAAATACAGTGAATAAGGAATGTGAAAAATTGAAACTCAGTGAACTTTCTCCACACATGTTCAGGTATTTAATATTTGTCTTATCTTGTAATATATTGGTATTATGTCTCTAAAAGACATTGAAATAAAATTATATCTAATATCAAAATTATAACAAAATTCTAAATTAGCATTATAAAATATAGCGGACGAATGTCAATGAAAAATAAATCTATGCAATTACAACTTGGTTGTCTTCATGTCCAACATCAACAAATTCCTGATAAGCCGTCCCCTTAAGTAATCCAATTTACCAACTTTCCATTACTAACGATTACTACAATATTGTCCTATTGACTACTGTACACGCTATAATCTTTATCCTCGAGTGACCTCTGGGCCTTGATAAGTGGTGACTCCTATGTAAAAAAAAAAAAAAAAAAAAAAAAAAAAAAAACACCGCAAAAATGAAGTAAGAGATATTCCATACAAACGAACAAAGTAAAGAAAAGATTTTCTTTCGAATCCTCTTTATGGATGCGATCAAATAGATTTACATAAAAAAATTGTCAATTAAAAAATAAGGAACGTTGTAACGAACGCGCATATGCAAATGCCGAACCGTGTGCAATGAAAAAGACTATAAAAAGATTGTGTGCACCGACCGACGATGACGTTCAGAGCACGTTCAAGAGCACATTCGGAACGACGTTCGAGAGGACAGAGGTCAGAAAGAAGGAGTACGATTACGGCTTTATTCAGGAAAGTACATAAATGTTGTTAAAAAAATAAAAAGTCGAGTCAGTACTTGTCCTATGTCCATTGCGACGTAGACTCCATACATTGGGTCTACATGTGTAAACGTGAGTAATGCTACAACGTTATGAGTGTGATAGTTTTCATATTGTTCTCATAAAGACATAAGTGCATAAATACCAATTTGTTTTCTATATTATTTTCTAATAATCTAGAATTTTTTTTTTTTTTTGTATTTATGCACTTATTGTACTGAAATAATGACGTTATTATTTAGAAAGCCATTCTTAACATAGGGAGAGGAGGGTGTTTTGTAACTATTCTGTACTTTCAACTAACAGTTTAAAAAAGATATCGTAAAACTTCAACTTAACTTGAAAATGCTATTTAAAAAAAAAAATAGCACGGTAAATAGGTGCATAATCATCAGAATTCTTAAAACCCTAATCCACAAAAACAGAAAATGCATCCATTACGACAAAAGAAAAGAAAATGTAACGTTCAATTGCCTCAAAGTTTTATCTGATAAATCGATATGGAAAAACAATCGTCAACTCAGTGCTAACTAAAAAAAATTCTTGTAAAAATTGCCCAAGAAACAATCGGTACAATTAAATGGCACTTCTACACTATTGGAACGAAATTTCGGAAATCGTAAAAGTAAATCTCACATGAAAACAATGGTATCTATGTATTCCTCGTATTTTTAAGAGTATTATATCCAAAAATTATGAAAGTCGATGAAATAAAAAATCATTTATTAACGAAAATAAAAATAGAATTTAATGAAAACGATCGTAAAATAGAGGGGAGTTCGAAAGGAGGGTAATTTTCCGTTTGGATTTAAACAAAATGACGAAACATTTTCACCTTCTAACACGATTGAAGTTGTTTTGCTTAATAATTCAGTAATATTCAGATAATTTCCACTGCATAATTTGGAAGCTACCATTGTAACTTATTAGAATTGACAAAAAAAAAAAAAAAAATCCGTACTTCAACACTTTATCGCCGAAACTGGAGATGCCATTTTATTTCACGCACTTGCCGTTAAAATGTAAGGGAGAAATGACATATTCATAATTGTTTAAACTACATAGTTCTTTCATAGTTCTTTCCGGAAGTTTATCTAGTTTAATTTTTTTTTTATTTATTTCTAACTTCGGCCATAATTTAAAATACTGATTTCTCCCTTGCATTTTAACGACAGGTGCGTGAAATAAAATGGCGTCTCCAGTTTCGGCGATAAAGTGTAGAAGTACCAAAAACCCAGATGAAAACATTGTTTTTATTTTGTTTTGTTTTGTTTTTATCTGAAAACTATTTATCGACTACAAATCTCGCCCCAATTCTGTAGAAGCGTCAATTAAATTTTTAGCAAGGTGAAAGCGTTCGTTATGGATCGATATCGAAACTTGTTCGGAATGGATTGAATGCAGTCAATTAATTTATTGAACGAGCAATAAACATGTTTAGTTTACATTTTATGTAAAAACAACTTCAAATAATGCAGAAAAAAAATTTTAATCAAGTTTTTCCCGGCTTTTTTGTTTTAGTTATTATTCTGAAGATTTAACAATGTACTCAAGTGCAAAAACGATATTCAAAGCAAAATAAATAAATTAATTAAAATATAATACACAACTTTATTTTTAGATCACAAAGACAAGTTGCAGCTCCAAAAATAATTGAAAAAGACTTTAACAATTTAGAAAACATTAGCGTTCTCAGTAAAACAGATTTTGGTGATTGGGCGAGTCCAATGTTTTATTTAAAAACAAACAATAAGAAAGAAAGAAACAAGAAGGAAAAAAAGGAGAAAGAGGATGATGAAGAGGAGAACGAGAAGAAAAATAAGGGGTTGTACTGATTACTTAACTGGATTAAAAAATTAGCAGCCTCGCAATTCTTGCTTCCTTTAGTCCTCACATTTCATGAACGATGTTTCTGCCAAAAAAAGGAAGAATTGCTGTTTTCTGGGTCAGAATCTGTTCATCCATTACTTATTGCTGGCTATTTTTGTTTAACTTCAAGTGGCATTTTTAATATAAGAATAATGTATAGGTATGGCTTGTTGTCTACAAATAGAAATTATGAATGTATTCGTATATGCATAAATAGTGCATTTGGCCGTCTGAACAGAAGTTGTTTTGGAATATTTTTAAATCATACAATATTTAAAATTGTCCAAACAGCTATGAAACAATTGTAACGCATCAGAAAGTCACAATATGATGTTCTCAGTTTATATTTTGTTGTTTTGATTTTTGCGAAAATATTATATATATGATGGACTCTCCGTCGATTTTCGACGTATGAGACTCCGACAATTGACCTGAAGATCTAGAACTCAGCGTGTCGACATTCACTTAGACGTATGTGGCACTTTAGTCGTGCTAGAGACTTGCAATGACGACCGCAGTGGTGACAGATATAAATGCGAGAATTTAGCTCCACACTGCTCAGTATTATTTTTTGACTTAACTCTCGCTTCTTTTAGTTTTTCGATGCAAAACGCCGAGAACTCCTTGATTTTTCTGTCACACATTTGTATCCACTTCCTTCTGTCTTTTGCAGTTAGCTCAATCTTCTTATATTCAATATTTAGAACCTGCAAATTAGACTTTATTTTGTCTTTGTAACGCAACCATGGTCGTCCCACGTTTCGACGGCCTCTGTCTAATTGGCCATACAGGAGTTGCTTCGGTATCTTATCATCATCCATTCGCATCACATGACCCGCCCATCGAAGCTGCGACTGGATTAAGAAGCTTTCGATGTTGCTGATTTTACAAAGTGTGAATAATTTCGCATTTGATATTTTGTCTTTCAAAGTAAAACCGCAAATGGCACGTAGACATCTCTTATGGAAGACGTCAAGTTGCGAAATTTGTTTTCGGTACGGGGTCCACGTCTCCGAGGCATACAAAAGTGTGGACAGTACCACAGCCTTATATACATGAATTTTTGTCTTCGAGCTTAAACCCCGAACATTCCATAATCTTGTGTGCAGCTTGCCAAAGGCGCTGCTTGCTCGGGAGATACGGTTGATAACTTCATGGTCAAGAGATGCATTTGAATCAACCACACTTCCCAAGTATGTAAACTTGTTAATATACTTCAGGTTTTTCCCATCTACCTGAATCGACATCTGAGGAAAATTGTGCACGGTTTGTTTCTGTTTAACACCCTGTACTTGTTTTGGTGTAGGTGGTGGCTGGTAGATGACTTCCGTTTTCTTTATACTGATTGTCAAGCCAAAGGCTTTACATGCAGTAGAAAATCGATTTACAAGATGTTGAGCCTCCTCCCGAGAAGTCGCGACAAGGGCAGCATCATCTGCAAACAGCAAATCTCTTATAATGGTTCTTCGGAGAAGTGTTTTTGCTTTGAAGCGTTGTTGATTAAAAATCCCACCATCTGTGCGGAATTAGAAATGAACGCCAATGTCAACATCTACAAATGCATATTTCAGCATAACAGAGAAGTAAAGGGCGAATAGTACTGGAGCCATTACACAACCTTGTTTTGTTCCATTGGTCACATTGAAAGGCTCAGAAGAGTCCCCATTGGACATCACTGAAGCCTTCATGCCATCATGGAAGGATGTTATAACTTTGAGCATATTGTTAGGTATACCAATTTTCTTAAGAATTTTCCATAGGGCAGTTCGGTTGACAGTGTCAAAGGCTTTAGTAAGATCAATGAACACTATGTATAGCTCTTGGTTCTTTTCTCGAACTTTCTCAGAGACTTGTCGCAGAGAAAAGATCATATCTATTGTACCCCGAAGAGAGCGGAAACCACACTGCGATTCGGGATATATTTCATCTACAAGATGTCTGATTAATCTGTTGATTATTAGTCTGGCCATGATTTTTCCAGCAATTGAGAGCAGAGATATGCCACGATGATTGTCACAGGACTTCCTCAAGCCTTTATTTTTATAAATATGGTAAATTGATGCATCTTTAAAGTCCTGTGGGACTTTTCCAGATGTCCAAATGGACACGAAAAGTGCATGTAGCTTTCTGGCCAGTTTATGGCCACCATATCTGTAGACTTCCGGTGGTATACCGTCATTTCCTGGTGCTTTACCCAATGATATCTGTTCAACTGCTGTAAGGACTTCTGGGAGAGTTGGTAACACGGATAGTTCTGTTCTCTCGGGAACCTGCTCAATTGAGTTTATAATCTCATCGTCTGTTATCGAAGAAGAATTTATCACTGTTTCAAAATGTTCCTTCCAGCGTCTCAAGATACCGTCCTTGTCTGTCAGTAATGTCCCGTCTTCTGCTAAAATTGGTGAAACTCCTGATTCTTGAGGACCGAAAACCTTTCTTATACCTTCATAAAAGGCTTTTGTGTCCTTTCTGTTGAATGCTGACTGAACAGCTTCTGCGTGTGCGGTCCACCATTTCTCTTTCATCTGTCGTAGTGTCCTCTTCACTTTCCCTTTGCAGGTTTTGTATGCCAATCTTTTTTCAGTAGAGTTTTGGTCGTCAATCCATGCTTTGTGAGCTTGATGCATTTTCTGAATTTGATCCTGGGCTTCTATATCCTGGTCATCAAACCAATCCTGGTGCTTCCGTATGGGTAAGCCTGGCACTTCCAGGGCAGTGGAATGGGTGATATTTCGTAGCGCTTCCCAGGACGCTTCTATGTTGTCAGTTATTTCTACACCATCTAAATTTTCATCCAACTTGTCAGAAAGTATTGTTCGAGTTTCAGTATTCTTAAGTGACAATAAATAATAATATGCCCCGTGGATCACCACCTTACCATGGTGGGGCATTTTGCGAGTCTCTATGACCCCTAGAGCTATGCCGGCGGGAGTCATGTACTCCTGGTAGGGCCACCCAAGCCGGACAGGTCAAAGGGTAGAGTCCAGACGAAGAGTGATCCAGAAAACTGGTGGGATTATACCTGACCACAACGAGAGATGCACCCTTAGTCTTTGTTAAGACATGTATCTAGGAGAGGGAAACTCTGATATAAAACCTGAGGTCTGTTGTTCGCTTCCTCTGTGGCAAATCTTTGCACCGATTTAGTGCTATCAGCAGCACCAAAAAGTGTGGATAGTTGTACACGGGCTTTCACCACTATAATCAAGGCCTATGCGTGGGTTCTCTGACAACTTTGATGGGGTATAGGTTGCACCAACAAAGTCCATGGGCGTAAGGTTGAAGGTGACGGGGATAGGTGAAGGGTATCACTGGAAGTCCTTAGCCGAATGTCTTCACTGTGGCGGCGTATGGGTGATGGCCGTTCTGTGCAAATATGTGTACAATTGCGCAGCTCGTGTCCTCCATTGATGGCAAAGCAGCCCTATTTAGGGATAGCACTGCTTCCCCCATGTATAGGGAAGGGGCGATAAAAGGGGCCCTAAACATTGCTCGTACACGGGTATCCAGTGTGCAGTCGAAATAATTATAAATTAAGTAAGAAATTTAATATTGGATCGTGGAATATTCGCACCCTCCAGGAAAATCCTAATGCACCAGAACGTAAAACAGCGTTGATATCTCGTGAACTTAAGAAATATAAGATCGATATTGCGGCACTCAGTAAAACACGCCTTGCTGGTGTCTCTCAATTTAAGGAGGAAAATGGTGGCTATGTCTTTTTCTCCAAGGGGAGAGGGCCTGATGAGTCTCGCCTCTCTGGTGTGGGATTTGCCGTAAAATCAGAACTAGCCAAATCACTGAAATCTCTTCCCAAAGGTCTATCATATTATATATATATATATATATATATATATATATATATATATATATATATATATATATATATATATATATATATATATAAATTTAGGAAAACTCGATCCCGGAAAACCCGTCCCCTTTTGTTAGGTAGGAAAACTGGTCCCTTATTGAATAAATATCGATTGAAAACACATTTTATGACTGTTTTTGAAGAAGATATTGTCTTTAAAAGAGAATACACATCCCATAATATTTTAAAAAAATATATTTTTACTTGTTTACTATTATTTTAGAAGAATTAAATTAATTTTTCTAAGTTTTCGTTTCCTACCTAGCTTTGAAAGTTTTTGGTCTTTCACCTTATTTTAAAGAGTTTATTTAGTTAAAAAAAAAAAAGTAATGCCGAGCGTTACTTATAAAAAAAAAATGTCCGCCATACGAGGATCACGTCTTAGGAGAATAATTGCTCAAAAATAGAAAATTAAAGAAAATATTAAGGTAGATATTGTTTTAAAACGAGCCCCCCACCCAAAACAAAAGAAAATAAATTTGTATATTTTTAGGTAATAATGCACATCCCATAATATTTAAAAATATATTTTTACATGTTTATTGCTTTAAAGAAATTAAATTGATTTTTCTAAGTTTTCGTTTTCTACCTAGCTTTGTAAGTTTTTGGTGTTTAAACTTATTTTAAAGAGTTTATTTAGTAAAAACAAGTAATGTCAGACTCGACATTACTTAGTAAATAATTTTTAACAAAAAATGTCCGAAAATTAAAGAAAATACTGAGGTAGATATAGTTTTAAAACGAGCCTCCACCACCTCCAAAAGAAAATAAATTTGTATATTTTTAAGTACTGCACAAGTGCCCCTGAAATGACTTTTAAACGATACCCTCCCCTCCTGGCTTTCGAAATAATAACGTTATTATTTCAGCGCGGTACCAATATTACATAAGACCGTGTTTTCTTTTTTGTTATTTTGTAATAACACAAGAATTATTTAAACCGAATTAATTCTTCTAAATAAAATAATTGCTTTCTTTGATAATACGATAATTCTTTCTTAATTTTTGTTTCGTAATGACACAAGAAGTGTTGAAAAAACTAGAGTATTTTTTAAATAAATATTTGGTTTAGTTTTTCGTATCTTGACTCCGTGATCAAGTTTATTTTTTTTAAACAAGAGTTAAAAATAATTTTTAAAAATATTACGGGTGCGCATAGTCTCTTTTAGAAACAATATCTCCTTCAAGAACGGTAATAAAATGTGTTTTCAATCGATATTTATTTAATTAGGGACCAGTTTTCCTACCTACCAAAAAGGGGGGGATTTCATGTCGAGTGTTACGTGTGTGTCAGTTGGCACAGTTTAATATTCAAATTTAAAATCGTTAAATACAATTTAGGCGCGCAGTGCAATTGATTGTTTCGGCGCGTTAAAAAAATTAAAAATGACACCCACGCAAATTCCGGCGTGACCTTTATATACCAAAGGTGCGGACCTAGTTGAAAGCACCCCATGTGATGTCTTCCGTCCAATGGAATTCCTCCTAGGACACATTTTAAAACTGATTTTCTAGAGCTCGTTTGGAGCCGATCAAATCAAATATAAACATGCACAAACACAAAATCTATCTCTTTAGTCTCTTGGCCTTTCGAGCATTCTTTCGTCTCTTTAAACTCTTCCGACTCATTCAGCGCTTTCTCATATGGACTTACCACGCGTGCAAACATCAATTATTTCATTTCCACTGCTCCGCGCATTAATACTCTCTTTTAACAGACGAACATTAATATTGTCTCTGTTACATATTTGAACATTCAAAGAACACAAAAAAAAGAGACTCTCCATCTTTTTTTTTTTTTTTTTTTTTTACAAAGGCATCACCACATTATCAAGGCCCAGAGGCCACTCAAGGATAAGGGTTAAAGAGTGTACAGTAGAAATTGGTCAATATAGTAATCATTAGTAATGAAAATTTGGTAAATTTAATAACTTATATGGAACGGCTCATCAAGAACTTATTTACTTTAGACTTGAACACAACCATATTGTAGTCAGCCGGAAAGCAAGAAAACGGAAGACAATTCATCAGGCGTGCAGTTCTAAGAAAGAAGCTTTGTTCATGGAATCTACGTTTAGGTTTAGGCACAGATAAAGAGTGGGGGAAATTATTGATAGTGTTTACAGCTAGACGAGTGTTTCTTGTGAAAGTTTGGCGAGGGGGGACCATAGATTGAAGCTCAGTTGAACACTTTCCATGAAAATAACGATACATCAGAGACAAACTCGCAACATCTCTTCTGTGAGATAGAGGTTGCAAGGAGGAGAAAAGGACATCTTCTACGAGGCTACGAAGTCTATTTTGAACTCTATCAAGGCAGGACAAGTCCTTTCTAGCAGCTCCTGCCCAGATGTGGCAACAGTATTCCATCCTTGGACGTACCTGGCTCTTATATAGATAGAGAATAGCATCAGCAGTGAGATATCTACTGGATCGATAGAAAGATCCCACCATTTTTCCAGCGGCCTTGGCAACAGATTTGATATACGTGTTCCATTTAAGATCAGGAGTAATGGTCAAGCCCAGAAGCTTGTCAAAACTTGAGGCCTCCTGAAGACGAGAGCCATTCATTTCAATTGATGACAAATGTGGATTAGAATGTTGATGATGAGAGAAGCTTGGTTTTAGATGCATTAAAAGTAACCAGCCACTCCTTTCCCCATTGTACTATGTGCTCAAGATCAGAGGAGAGAGAATTCATATGAACTAAAAAAAAAGAACTCTGAAATATTGAGAACTATGTTTTAACTTGTTATTGTTTGTTATTTCTATTCCGGAAATAAACCTCCGTTTGTGTTGCACATAAGATTTCTTATTTTTATTTTTATTATTTGTGGAGGAAGTCAGTTCCCCCAAAAAGGCCAGGCGACCCCCACACGTGAGAACGAGAAATAATGTCCGACATGAGGGTATATCACATTGTTTTTCGGAGGGAGATATAGTTTTTACCCCCCCCCTCTCTCTCTCTCTAAATTATATTTTAAAAAATATTAAAATTTATTATTTTCTTTTTAAAACCAAATCTCCCTCAGTAATTTCTTTAATTTTCTATTTTTGTAGCGATTATCAAGACCCCTAAGATGTGATATACCTATAACCCTAATACCCTCTCTTGTCAGAGGTCCGGGCCGCATCTGTCGCTATCCTGGTTCACGGGAGCATACTTGTGATGTACTTCTGGCCGTGTTCGTCGCTCCCAGCTCACAGGACCATAGATGCAACCCAGCAGGGCTACATTCTTACTTGTCTAGTGGTGGACCCCTCAAGGGTGACCAGACTCTCACTAGTCACTGGAAAATATCTTTCTGCTGCTCAGGGCACGCGAAATGTGCATGACCCTAAGTCCGTGTGGCAACATTGTCGATTTCAGTCGTCACTCTGGCTTCGTGCTGGATCCAGTCTATCTCTTTACTCATCTGGCGTCGGGGCATACCTGAAATAAACTGTATCCTCATTCAGGCCGGCAATCAAGAAACAAGGAAAAACTCTGGGATATTTTTACATAACGAAACAAAATAATTATTCATAAATCGTTTTACACTTGTTTATAGTCGAGTTCTTTGATCCAAGCTTCATAATGCAGAAATCCAAGGTAGCTGATCAGCGGCTTGGTTCCCACCAGTTTTGGCAAATAACAAATAGGATCCTGAACAGAAGTGTGCGTTCTATCCCAACCATTATCAATGGACCAGAGGTTATCTCGTCAGCGTCAGACAAGGCCAAACTATTTGCAAAGAACTTTGCAGCTAATTCTACCCTATGCGACGAAGGCAATCAACTCCCCATATTTCCTCCTATAACACAGAACAAGCTAGGTAATATACAAATATCCGTGCATGAGGTCGCCAAGCTAATAAAAAACCTAGATTCCAGTAAAGCAACTGGCCCTGATGGCATCCCAATTATAGTGTTAAAAAAGCTTCAACCAGAACTTGCTCCCATACTTACGAAACTATTTAAGCGCTGCCTTAAGGAGAAGTGCTTTCCGACCCCCTGGAAGACCTCATCAGTTTGCCCTGTATTTAAGAATTCAGGTGATAAGTCATCTCCCTCTCAATACAGACCAATAAGTCTTCTCTGTGTTATGAGTAAGTTACTGGAATCAATATTAAATAGAGAAATAGTCAACCACCTCAGCAGAAACAACCTTCTTAGTGACACACAATATGGTTTCCGCTCTGCAAGATCTACTGCAGATGTGCTGACGGTTATATCCCACAGGATTAGTGAATCTCTTGACAAAGGCTTCCTTTCTAGGGCAATTGCTCTTGACATATCAAAGGCCTTTGACAAAGTATGGCATAAGGGTCTACTTCACAAGATTTCCAGCTACGGTATAACTGGAAATGTTTTCTCAATCATTAAATCATTTCTCTCCGATAGGCTCATAAGAGTAGTGGTAGATGGACAAAAATCGGAGGCCTGCAATATAAATGCTGGAGTCCCTCAGGGGTCAATCCTCGGCCCAACTCTCTTCCTGATCTACATCAATGACCTCCCTAAACACATACTTAAATCATTCGTTGACATCTATGCTGATGACACGACCATCTACGGCAACACATCAAAGGCTGTAAATGACGAAGTTCTCTCGGATTCTCTCTCCTCTGATCTCGAGCGCGTGGTTCAGTGGGGGAAGATGTGGCTAGTTACCTTTAATGCATCTAAAACCAAACTCCTATCCTTACATCATCAACGCTCTGATCCCCAGCTGGCATCAATTGTGATGGATGGCTCTCGTCTGGGTGAGGCCCCGTGTTTTGACGAGCTTCTGGGTTTGACCTTTACTCCTGATCTGAAATGGAACACGTACATCAAGTCTGTTGCCAAGGTCGCAGGAAAGATGGTGGGATCCTTCTACCGCTCCAGAAGATATCTCACTACTGATGCAATTCTCTATCTATATAAAAGCCAAGTACGGCCAAGGATGGAGTACTGTTGCCATATCTGGGCCGGAGCTGCTAAGGACAGCCTATCCTGCCTTGACAGAGTACAAAATAGACTTCGTGGTTTAGTGGGGGATGCCCTTTTCTCTACCCTGCAACCCCTCTCCCACAGAAGAGACGTTGCGAGCCTATCCTTGTTTTATCGTTATTTTCATGGCAGGTGCTCGTCTGAACTCCAATCTCTGGTCCCCCCTCGCCAAACTTTCACGAAAATCACCCGTCTAGCTGAATCCACTGTGAAAAATTTCCCCCACTCTATATCTGTGCCTAAATCAAAACGCGGATTTCATGAGCAAAGCTTCTTTCTTAGAACTGCACGCCTGTGGAACTCTGTTCCGTCTGCCTGCTTCCCTCCGGACTACAACTTGGATGTCTTTAAGTCTAATGTTAACAAATTCCTTATGAACCGCCCCCCCTAATTAAACACTTCATAAAATCTCCTCACTAACGTGATGTACTTGCAATAACCCTTATCCCTGAGTGGCTTCCGGGCCTTGATAAGTGGTGATCACTGTGTAAAAAAAAAAAAAAAAAAAAAAAAACAACTTAGCTCTTGTGGGGGGTTTCGCCCCCTCCCCTCCCAGGCGGGGTGAGAGCGATGTGGACGCCTCGATGCCAGCCAGTAAAAAGGACCCTAACTCTAAAAAGCCAATCGTTTTGATAAAACTGGCCTCTTCTCCCATCTCTCATATTGAAGATTACTTTTCCTTTTTTTTTTTCTCTGAACCTCTTTTTTTCTCTATCCCATTATCTTATTCTTTTTCTTCTCTTGTGAACTCCTTCCTCTATCCCCTTATTTTATTTTATATCCAACTAGAAAAAGAATCTCTTGTTTCACGAATCCTATTATCAGATTTTATATTTTCTTTTCATTGAAAAAGATACTATTTCTTCTCTGGTTGACAGAAATCTCATAAACATCTGTTTTTCCTTGACCAAGTGTCAGCATCCCCCCCCAACCATACCTCATCCTCTCCCATCTTCTCTTCCTCTATTTGAAAAGCAAGATCATCTGGTGTCGCCAGGGATCTCGACATATCCCCTCATGTCGGACATTATTTCTCATTCTCATACAACACTCAACATGTTTTTGTTTGTTTTCTGTGTTTTTTTTTCTTTACCGAATAAACGATTCCAAATAAATTAAACAACAAACAACATAGTCGGCGAGGTAGAAAAATCGATTTTACCCTTTTATAAACTACAGTAAATAAGTAAATTCTTTTTATATTAATATAAAAAAAAATATGCCGTCTCGTTTATGAACATGATAAACGCTTTAAAATAAGTGAAACCACTAAGAACTTAGCCAGTTAGATAGAAAACGGACACTTAGAAAATCGATTTTATTTAAAAAAAATTAAATAAGTAAAAATATTTTTTTTAAATATTATGGGGGGCTACAGTCTATTTTAAAAAACGATATCTCCTTGATGAACGATCATAAAATGTGTTTTCAATCGATATTTAATTTAAGGAAGTCATGGCGTATGAATATTGATGTAAACCGCCTAATACATATCGTATTCGACAACATGGCGTAGACCTCTACACACGTACCTTCAATCTCTCTTCCTATGTAAATATGTAATAAAGTTCTATATCAAATAAAACCACAACTTGGTTATCAATTACTTATAATAACAAACTTAAACTAACGACATGGTGGCAGTGAAATGGATACCGAACATTTATAACAGTGAAAAAAAAAAAAACTTTGGCAACAGACACAAGAGGAAAAATACGTTTACAGAAGACAAAACAAGGCATGTAAACCAATTTTCATTAATTTACCATTAATGTGCATTTTATAAAACTTTGCTGTCATTCTCGTATATGTTATAAACATGTGTGAATTTTTGCACAATAGCAGACATTTTGAATTTTTGTCAACTGTTGTTATCGTATGTGTTCCCGTAAACACGTGTGGATTTTCGCACAATAGCAGACATTTTGAATTTTTGTCAACTTTTGTTATCGTATGTGTTCCCGTAAACACGTGTGGATTTTCGCACATTGGTGACATATTGAATTTTCTGCTTATTGAAAAAATACATAGCCATTAATAATAATGTCTACCAATAATGACATTATTCCGTTTATGGACTGGGAAATGCCAAATCCAACGGAAACATTTAAACTTTTTAAACAGAGGTTAGAACTATATTTTGCTATAAACAAAATAAAAACCGACCAACAAGTGAATTACATACTGCTAAAGACCGGCAACGAAGGTCTCAAAAAATTTAACACTTGGAAATTAACAGATGAGGAAAAACGTTCTCCCGACACTATTTTTAATAAATTCTTGGAGCATTTAGAACCTAAAGAAAACTTTAGGATTAATAGACTAAAACTAATGTCTTATAAACAAAAACAAAATGAGACATTAGACGACTTCGTCAATAGATGTCAACTTACGTTAAAATGCTCACTAACCGACACTGAACAAGAACAGCGAATTATAGAACTAATTATTGCGAGTACCCGAATTGTCGAATTCCAGAAAGAACTATTACGAAAAGATAATACGCTAACACTGGATGAAACCATCCGAATTGGTAAAACGTATGAGGCAACAAACGCACATATTAAACAGCTTAGAGAGATGTTAAACACCAATAACGGGGAGGACAATAGCGCCAATACTGACATACAAGCAATTAAAAAATATAAACAAAATAGAAAGACAAACAACTGCCTTAATTGCGGAAAAAGTCACGAACGTCGACGTGAAGCATGCCCAGCATTTGGTTCCAAATGCAAAACGTGTGGAAAATATAACCACTGGGCAACAGTATGTTTATATAACAGAAGATCAAGGTCAAGATCGCAAAACAGAGACCGTGGAAAACAAAAACCATTAAACATGAACCAGACCAAGAAAAAACACTTCATCCAAACTGATATATTATCCAGGAACAACAGCCAGGAACTAAATGAACAATTCGAAAATTTAACTTTTTCCACCATTAACACACCCTCTCAAACACAGAGAGATGAAGCCTTCGCTTATATAAATATAAAATTACCTAATCGAAACGGGACTCACAGACTACAAATTAAAGTCGATACTGGAGCCCAAGGTAATACATTACCAATTTCTACATTCCGTAGAATGTTTCCTGAGAAATTAACTACTGATGGCTGCCCAAAACTAAAAAAACAAAGTAAGGACAAAAAATTAATAGCCTACAATGGAACACCGATAAAGTGCTATGGCAATATCAGTATACCATGCAACTACCAAACCCCTGATTGGCACGAAAGCACCTTCTATATAGTAGATGTAAATGGACCAGCAATTCTAGGATTACCATCACTGGAAATACTGAAAATGGTCACTCTTCACTGCACGGTGAAAGAACAAAATATAGTCAAACCAATCAACAAAATCGAAGACTTGGTACAGATCTATCCAGATCAATTCAACAAAATAGGCTCTATGCCTGGACATGTCAAGTTAACAACGAGCAAAAACGTACAACCTCACATTGACCCACCAAGAAAAACCCCAATTGCCCTAAAAGACAACATAAAACAGGAACTAGACAAAATGGTCAGCAACAAGATCATTAGAAAAGCCACAGAGCCAACAGACTGGGTTTCCAGCCTAGCTTATTCACACAAGAAAGATGGAAGCCTGAGAATCTGTCTAGACCCAAGACGCCTTAACATTGCGCTAAAGAGACCACACCATGCAACCCCTACAGTGGAGGAGCTAACACACCACTTTGCAGGTGCCAAGCTGTTCTCTAAACTTGATGCCAAAGCTGGTTATTGGTCCATACATTTGGATCAGGAATCTCAGCTGCTAACGACATTCCAATCCCCTTTTGGCAGATACTGTTTCCAGAGATTACCATTTGGGTTAAGTGTATCCCAGGACATTTTCCAAATGAAAATGGACCAGATACTCGAACAAGTTGACGGAGCAATTGGAATTACAGACGACATTGTTGTCTATAGTAAAACGGACAAAGAGCATGATAAGATCTTATACAGGCTCATGCAAGTAGCTGCAAAAAATGGTCTTGGTTTTAATTCAACAAAATGCAAAATAAAATCAAAAAATATATCTTTCTTTGGAATGATATATAGTGAAAATGGTGTTAGCCCAGACCCAGAAAAACTTAAAGACTTACAAGACATGCCATATCCAACATGCAAAAAAGAACTACAAGAATTCTTAGGCCTTGTCACATATTTATCACCATTCATACCAAATTTAGATGACAAGACACATACATTAAGAGGCTTGTTGAAAAAAGACGTACCTTTTCTCTGGGAAGAGCATCACAAGGTATGCTTTGAGATGCTTAAAACAATAATCACCAAAGACTCCACACTAACATACTTCGACACGAATGAAGTACCAATACTGCAAACTGATGCGAGTTTAAAAGGACTTGGAGCAGCATTAATGCAAAACAAAAAACCTATTGCATATGCGTCAAAATCTTTAACAGACGCCGAACAACGGTATTCGTGCATAGAAAGGGAACCTAGCAATTGTATTTGGTGTGCACAGGTATCATGTCTGCCTACATGGACGGAAGTTCAAGGTACACACCGACCATAAACCCTTGGTCATGATACTACAGAAACCACTGACCAGTGCACCTCCTAGGCTACAACGAATGATGACCAAATTACAGGGATACCAGATACAAATAGAATACATACCAGGCAAAGAAATGACTATAGCTGATACACTAAGTCGTCTCCCCAGTACTCAAAACACTGACATGATCGACTTAGATATTCAAGTTGACTTGGTGAGATTCAGGAGCGAACGCCTGAATGAAATAAAAAAGGAAACAAAGTCTGATCAAATACTCAACCAATTACATGAAACCATAACAACAGGATGGCCAGACTCAATTAAGGAAGTACCACCGACAATTCGGTCATACTGGTCATACAGAGATGAGTTATCTGTCAGTGATGGCATAATCATGAAAGGCTCAAGGATTATTATCCCTGAAAATCAGCAGAAAACTATCCTGGACCAACTACATTACAGCCATCAAGGTATCGAAAAGACACGTCTGCAAGCTAGTGATACTGTCTACTGGGAGCGAATTAACACTGATATTGAGAACATGATTAAAAAGTGTTCAATATGCCAGGAAAACCTCCCAGCACAATCAAAAGAAACGTTACAACCACACGACATCCCTAGCAGAGCATGGGAAGTTGTTGGCACTGACTTGTTCCACTGTAACGACCAGGAATACCTCATAATTGCTGATTATTATAGTAAATTCCCAATCATACAGAAAATGAATGGCATGGCCACAAGCAACATGGTCATATCAACAATGAAGCAGATATTTTCAGAACATGGTATTCCCACCAGAGTTATTAGTGACAACGGACCACAGTACTCCGGTGAAGCATTTAAAGAATTTGCTCAACAATGGCAATTCGATCATATCACATCATCTCCAAGGTTTCCTAAATCAAATGGTTTCATTGAACGACAGATTCAAACCATTAAAAGAACAATAGTCAAAGCAAAGCAAGCAGGAAGAGATATTAACCTTGCAATGCTGTGTTTAAGAACAACGCCTATCAGCCACAAACTTCCAAGCCCAGCTGAACTTCTAAACAGTCGCATCATGAAATCGAACCTGATTGCAAAAATCACGAATCACAGATTTCCCAACCGTGACCATATTCACGAAGAACTAAAGCACAGACAGGATATACAAAAAAACCTATCACGATAAAACAGTCCATGACTTACCAGCACTTGTCCCTGGACAACACGTACGTATGTGGGATAACCAAACTGGAAAATGGAAACCAGCAACAATTCTCAGTAAATGTACAGAACCTAGATCGTACATCCCCAAATTGCCAGATGGATCGTCAAAAAGATGTAACAGAGTCCATATCAGAGCAGATGGAAAAGCAACCCATAAACATGTTCACTTCAGTGACCAAAACCAATCTCAATCTGAACTCCCTAACACAAGCATCTCAAACCAAATAAACACTAAGAAACACGCACCAAATATAACAAGACATGGTCGTGAAATCCATAGGCCAAACAGATTTAAACAATAAACATCTGAACAATGTGTACTACTTTTCTTTCTTCTGGTAAGGGGGATGTAGTGTTATCATAGAACTACTTTCATACGCGTAACAAGGAAATCATGGCGTATGAATATTGATGTAAACCGCCTAATACATATCGTATTCGACAACATGGCGTAGACCTCTACACACGTACCTTCAATCTCTCTTCCTATGTAAATATGTAATAAAGTTCTATATCAAATAAAACCACAACTTGGTTATCAATTACTTATAATAACAAACTTAAACTAACGACGATATCTACCTCAGTATTTTCTTTAATTTTCGGACATTTTTTTGTTAAAAATTATTTACTAAGTAATGTCGAGTCTGATATCACTTTTTATTTCTTTTTAATTAAATAAACTCTTTAAAATAAGTTTAAACACATAAAACTTACAAAGCTAGGTAGAAAACGAAAACTTAGAAAAATCAATTTAATTTTTTTAAAATAATAAACATGTAAAAATATTTTTTTAAATATTATGGGATGTGCATTATTACCTAAAAATATACAAATTTATTTTCTATTATTATTACCTAAAAATATACAAATTTATTTTCTTTTGTTTTGGGTGGGGGGCTACCTTAATATTTTCTTTAATTTTCTATTTTTGAGCAATTATCCTCCTAAGACGTGATCCTCGTATGGCAGACATTTTTTGTTCATAAGTAACGCTCGGCAATATTTTTTTTTATTTTTTTTTTTACTAAATAAACTCTTTAAAATAAGGTGAAAGACCAAAAAATTTCAAAGCTAGGTAGAAAACGAAAATTTAGAAAAATTAATTTAATTTTTTTAAAACAACAGTAAAAAAGTAAAAATATTTTTTTTAAATATTATGGGATGTGTATTCTCTTTTAAAGACAATATCTTCTTCAAGAACGGTCATAAAATGTGTTTTCAATCGATATTTATTCAATAAGGGACCAGTTTTCCTACCTAGCAAAAGGGGACGAGTTTTCCGGGATCGAGTTTTCCGGGTACGAGTTTTCCGGAGACGAGTTTTCCGGAGACAAGTTTTCCGGGGTCGAGTTTTCTGGGGACGAGTTTTCCTAAATTCGGTTCTGTGAATTCTTTGTTAAGATTATAAATTATGATGAACAGTCAATGGAATAGAGAAAGAGAGTGGATATAACAGCAATAAAGTTTTATAGTCTTTATCTCTACTTCTTTAAAGACTTTTCACAATGGCTTACTAAAAGAATCGTCAAACTAACATAAAACATTTTCAGCTTTACTTTGACCATGATTAGCCCCTATTTAAAAAAAAGACCAGCCCCACCCCTACCTGTGAGCTCCCAAAAGAGAATGAAAGATTATGTTAAATTGATTTTAGAACCTGATCTTCCACTTTAAATACTAAACCGATTGCTTTTCTTTCCTTCAAGTTTTTTTAAGAGTTTGAAAAGTAATATTTCATTTTGGAATTCTGATATAACTGAGTGTTAATCTATAAAATTGTCGTCATCATCATCATTTGCATCTCGTTTTTGTTTTTTAAGGCAAAGCAAATCAATTTAATAATCCACCAATGTTTTATAATTAAAATAAAACCTTAACTTCATTCAGGCACAAAATTCTCATTTTACCTATCAATCATCAACTATTTTCAACTGTTTATGAAAACTTTCAAGTAGCATGTGGTACACTAACAACAAACTGATACAATTTGGTTTTGTTTTAATATCAAAATAAATCTTTTGTTTTCTTACAATTTGCTATCAATTACAAGGAAAGCATCTGAAAAAAAATATACACGAAAAATTACCTGGGTGTTTATGAAAAAAAAAACAAATCTCTAATTAAATATTTATACAATTTAAAAGAATCAGAATCGGGAATCGTATCAGAGTCGGAAATTTAGAACGGAATCTGTAATTGTATTAGAATTGAGAAAAATTTTGGAATCGTCCCATCACTAATATATATATATATATATATATATATATATATATATATAATATATATATATATATGTGTGTGTGTGTGTGTGTGTGAAATAAAAGATGTGGAATAAAAGTTACATATAACTTTATCATATCATCAGATCAATAAAGAAAAAATAAGAGAGAAAAACTTCTTTAGGCCATGACATTTCAAAGCTAAATGTTTCTTGTCAGAAGAGGAAAAGAGCCAGCTTTATACAAAAATATAAAAAAGATAAAAACCGGCTTAAGAACATTTAGATTGGAAATGAATGAAGTATATATTAAGATATATTAAACAAATTTAAATTACAAGAATAAAAACATTAAAAAAATAACAAGAAAGAAGACAGCAAGTGTACGTGAATAGGAAGGGGAAAAATGTTTAAATGAAAGGCTAGTATATAAGAAAGTAATAAAAAGAAAATAGGGATCACTAAGATATAATGGGGATCGTTAAAGAGAATAGATAATAAAAGAAGGAAATGAGAGAGAAGAAAGAGGAAAAGATTAAAAAAAAACAAACAAACAAGACTAGGAATGATGATAGAAAAAGCAAATAAGGGATGCAAAAATATATATAAGGAAAAAATTTAAAACCAGGAAGAGAAGGAAGGAAAATCCACAATAAAATCCTTAAAAAGGTCAATTTTTTTTTAAAATTAAAGTAAAATCCTTAGAATGGGATTACAGAGAGAAAAACAAAATGGCGACTGTTTAAAAATTGAAAAGGTTAAAGTGAGTTGAGAGTAAAATATTCCAGCAAAATGGACCGATAGGTAGAGTTGGTTAATCTTGCTTAGTCTGAGAGGCAGACAAGCTGTAACTTGATGAAATGTTTTTTTTTTTTGGGGGGGGGGGGTTGGAAGAGATGTTTGTTCTGATTGTAAGCCCGTCATTTGGTAGAGGAACCAAATATCATTTTAAACTTCTCAAAAGGAAAAAAAAAAAAAAACAATACTTGTTTTGAACTTCAGTTGCAATTTTGTTTTGAAGGAAAAACCTTTTGTTACAACAATGATCAAGACTAACACTGCTGTTAACATCGACGAATTTGGACGAAAACAACGAGTGGACGATCAGGGCCTGAACATACGAACACAAGTTGACATGTATACGTTAGTTTCAAACTTGTGTATTTGTTCAAAATGTATTTAACTTGTATACGACTGTCAAACTTTTAATGAATTTGAATTTTGTGGACTGAGGGAAAGCAATCGAAAAATATATATCTATCCTGTGCAGATTCACAAATTTGACAGATAGATTTCTGAATTTGCCTAGATACATCTGAGGAAGGTCAAAGGTTAAATCATCCAAAGTGTTCTGAGAATGACACTGAAGATGAGAACAATAGTCCGAATAATCCAAATAATCTATCCTCATCTAAAAAAAAAAATAAAATAAATAATAATATTTCTATGTGCGAATCAAAGCCGTTAATATTTGTGTGTAATTTATACATCAATTTAGTTTCCTGTTTTTCTGTATTGTATCTCCGCAATAGAATGCATTTTCTATTATGTTGATATTTGATAAATTGTAGTGAACGAAAAATGTTGTCCTATGTTTACAAGCTGATAAATGTTTTTGTTTCCTTGAAAGTGGATCCTAAAGAAACCAATGGTGGTTCCAAGAAGAAAGAGAGGAAGTTACCCCGGCAAAGGTTGTTGCGCAAAATTCAAGCGTTCAATGAAAGCGAGCAACGCATACTGGAGGAACGAATGAACGCACACAGAAAGCCAAAGAACATAAAATTATCAAACCTAGTAAAAGCGGTGCAAAAGGGACCAAATTTGGCCGAGAAGATCGCTAAAAAAGTGCATGTAAGGATGAGTCTTCTTTTTTTTTTTCTCTTTAAATTACTTTTCGTAATTAAGTTTTCCATTATAGTCAGCTAATGTATTTTCAAATTCTCGGTGTGGCTTCTACCGGAAGCAGTGGCAAGACAATTCAGTTCCTTCATTTTTATTGTTCTTCAGTATTTCTATTGTGAAGCAATTTATTGAAATAAAATATAAGAAAAGGCCATTATTGCAAAAATATACAATAAAAATTAATAGAATTATACAATTAGTCTTTATTTGCACTTTTAACAATAAAATAAAAAAAAACTAAAGTTTTATTTAAAATTTTATAAGAAATACTAGACTACCCGTGACCCGTTGGGTCAGTCAGTATGTTATATTAGCTATGGAATTAATGTATGAGCGTGACACTTGTGACGTAAAGAAAATAGTTTTTTGTGACAAAACAGAAACATTTCTATGAAAGTGTTATATTGGGTTTTATTTTTAGAAGGTACTAAATATGTGCATATATTACGTGAGTTCTTATTTAGTGTTCTTGTTTGTAAGACGACTTATATATCTGTTGTTGTTCATGTTTGTAAGAGTCTTAGAGTGATAGAGACAGAGTACATATAAAGAGAGAGACTTTTGGATAGCTATAATAGACAGTGTACATGTTACTACAATAGCTAACGGCATGTAATACACAATGAGAGGAGGTTTGATATATAGATAGATAGACCGAGAGTTTGACATTTATACTTTTAACAGTATTTCTATAACATTTATACTTTCTAACACATATTTTTTAGATGATGATTTTATCAAGGTTCATATAACATAAATGGACAATACCTTTTCTGTTGAATAACAACATGACGACGCAGATACAAAAACACATGATGACGTCCTTTATTTCATGACTGGTCCTGATTTTGCTCGAAGAATTCAAAGTTTCTTTACATGGCTTTTCTTCTCTAACCTTCGCTTCCAAGGTTTGGTGTCACCGGCTGTCTCTGACCTCTCTCTCGGCTCTCTCTCCCCTCTTTCTCCCAGACCGCATCTAAAGCTCTACCTATATTGAGAACTCGTCACATCATCGCATGATTAAACATGTGCTCATCAAGCACGTTGCAAAACATGCGTCACGTTGCCAAAACATGCCACACTGATATGACCCCATGAGTTCAGTAACCTATTTTTCGAGTAACCTCTCACAAAATGTTTACAATTTCAATTGACGATTAAATTCCTTATTTTAATTTTCATTTTTATAACAGAACAAATTTCCTCATTACATTCCTTTTCCAATAAACAGATATCTAACTATTTTGTGTGATCTAAACAATTGCAATTCCACATTCCTTATTTTCAATAACATTCTGTATTTATTTTAACTTATGATTGGAATTCTCAATTCCAAATCTAGCTTTGCAAGTTCAAATCCTTGACTATCCTATTTCATATTTACTCACTTACAAGAACAGGCTTCTGTTATTGTAACAAAAGTATATTAAAATAAAAAAAGAATATAGAGAGATTTCTATGAGTCTTTCTGTTTATAATTGTTTATTTTTGAAAAAAAACAAAAAAACAAACAAACTTACATCCATTGAATTATAAATGGTTTGCCATACTTATAGGTAAATGTGCACTGAACGGATACCATAGTACTTAAAGTTAAATTCAAATTTTGATATATCTTTTAATTTAAACGCAAAAAAAACAAAAACAATTGGGACGCTGAAAAGATACATAGTAAAACAATATGTTTTATTGCCGCATTGATTATTTATTTGTAATGCAATTTAAAAAAAACATATTTTCGGGTTTATTTATTTATGTTGCTAGTGTAGAAGAAAATGTATGAATGTTTTTAAGAAAGGTATATTAAAAAATGGAGAATAGATTTAAAAAAAAAAAAAGGAAGGCGGTGGGTAAATCGCTGTTGTAAAATGCTCTTATGGTTGTCAACGGGTTAAAGTAGATTTATTTGCAAGAAAATTGCGTTAAAATAACTTAAACTTAATACGGAAATGAACGCTGTAAAAAAAAAAGTCAGAAAGTATTAACAATTGTTTATTTGGATAATTTGAACGCAAAAAAAAAAAAAATTGGGACACTGAAAACGTACACAGTAAAACAATGTTTTATTGTCACATTGATTATTTATTTCTAATGCAAATTAAAAAAAACATTTTCAGGGTTATTTATTTATGGTGGTAGTGTAGAAGAAAATGTATGAATGTTTTTAAGAAAGGTGTATTAAAAAATAGAGAATAAATTTAAAAAAAAAAAAGTGGTGGGGGAATCGCCATTGTAAATTGTTCTTATGGTTGTCAACGGGTCAAAGTTGATTTATTTGTAAGAAAATTGTGACAGTATAGTTGTAATACAGAATAGTTGCAAAACATCCCCACCCTTCCCATGTTAAATAATAATTTCTAAATAATAACGTTAATATTTCAGAATGCAGGCCAAATTCTGCAAAAGTAGCGATTTGTGTTTATTTGTTTATGCTGTTATGTTTATTTGTTTATGTACGCATGCGCAACCTGTTGCAAGGTCATTTGAGTTTTATAATTATATAGATATAGATAGATAGATTTTATGAAATAATAAAAATACATTTATTTTAAAAATAAGTCTTTTATTTGAAGTTATTGAATGGATATATGAAAGTATAAAAATAAAATTATTGAAATTAAAATAACAAAATTTCGAACATCATATATAGGCGTGAGAGAAAAAAAAAAAAAAAAAAAAAAAAAAAAAATCGAAGGGACTGATTTGCCTTGTCACCACTTCCGGCAGCACTCCACCAGAAATTAGAAAGTATGTTAACTTACTGTAACCCAAATAAATGTTGCCAAAAGCAACATAAGTTAATCTTCTACTTACCTGGCTAAGTTGATGGCTTTTCTGTGTCACTCTTTGACAAAGGATGTCCCTTGAGTGTCTGTAGTTGAGAGAACCGTTCCCAACCTTATACGTGGTCCCTTTATTGAATTCTGTTGTAGACTAAGGAGGGTAACAAGAATTCTACACTGAATGTTGAATTGCACTGCCAGTGACATTGTATGGCCTAGGAAGAGACTATAGGGATCCACTGTGATGGTCAGAGGAGATTTGCTCAGTGGAGTTGAGCGACAGGTGAGCGTTATCTCAACAACTCTCACCTGATGATTGGTTTGTAACGTGCTGCTCCTTTACAACAAGCTAACAAAGTGAGGACGGATCATCACTCCCCATGTTGAGAAGGTGTCCGAACATGCTTTTTCACTTGCGGACTTCGGCCATTTCAGGAGTATCTGGGGGGGGGGGGTAATGGTTCGTGTTGATGCCAAGCACTCGATGGTCCTAAATGAAGCATTGGTCATCTACAATGTAGACCTGTCGTAGCCTAGGGAGGTTTTTCTATTCATCCTAGCTGTAACAAGACGAGGGTATTGTGTTTTGATGAGAGCTATGGGATGGGATCTGAAAGTTTTTTTTATGATAATATGAAACAGTGGTACCGTGTAAGTGCTGTTTCTATTGCAAGTCAAGAAAGAATTATTGATATAACCCTATGTCCTCTGGGCCGCATCTATCGCAATCCTGGTTCACAGGGCCATATTTGTGATATACCCCTGGTTATGTTCGTCGATCCCAGCTCACATCAGATGCAACCCAGCAGGTCTACACTCTTAACCGCCCTAATGGTAGACGCTTCAAGGGTGATCAGACTCACTGGAAAATACTATTCTAATACCCTGGGCATGCAAAACGTGCACAACCCTAAGTAGATGTGACAACTTTTATCTTCAGCTGGCCATTCGTCGTCAGATACTGCAGTCAAATTCATCCTTTGTAGATAACCTGGTGTGTTCTCTCTAATGCGAGCCAGCCAAATCCCTCTTTCTAAAAACACAATCGTTTTTATTAAATCAGCTTCTTCCCCTCTCTTATTTGAAGATTACTTTCCTTTCTCTGTTCCATTATTTTATATTCTTTTCTTGTGAATCTTTCTCTATCATTCTTTAATTCTTTTCTTTTCTCATTACCTCTCCTTTGCAAACAAACATATGCGTAAGTCAATTATTTATTTATTTCCTTCCTTTATATTTTAAAGGTTGTAACGACCCATTCTGTTCTGACTAGTAGATTATCAGTCTTATGGCTGTCTGGGTGGTCAATCATTTAGACATAACATCTTGAATATAGTTTTTTCTATATGCTTGATGACAAAAGATCTGGTTTTTCTGAATCCAGGCTCTCACAACTGATTTAATTATCCTGAAGTACACCAAGTTTTAAAGAAATTCTATTATCAAGTTGCCAAAACAAATCTTTATCGTTTCTACATTTACCAACCCAAAGCTTGCCTAAATCTTCCTGATGGGCTAAATTTTATGGACATCCGTTTTTCTTGACCAAGTGTCAGGTACCCCCACCTTACCATACCTCATCTATCTGAGCAGAGTCTCTGGTGTTGCCTAGGATCCCATTACATTGAAAACACATTTTTAAATTTAATTTCAGAATATGCATGTAAATTAATTTTGATTTCAAAATTTTTTTTATATGAATTCAAATAATAAACTTGTTAAAAAATTTTTTTTATAATTTCATCAACATATTTCTTATAGCATTTCAAATAAAATACAAACTTATTAAAAGTGCGAATACAAATTAGTTATTTTTATCTTTATAATTTCGTTAATTTTTACTGTATATTTTTCAATAATGTTTTATATTTTTATTTCAATAGATAGTTTCACAATAAAAGTGAAGAAACTGATTTTCCTTGTCACCACTTCCGGTAGCAGCCATGCCAGAAATTAGGAAGTACATTAGCTGACTATAACCGTTACAACACTTACTTCGGCATCAAATTTATCACAATCAGTTCAAAACACTGACCTGTAGTAAGACCCCTTCATTACCTCCTCGTTTGTATAAATTAGTGCTCATCCACTGATGATACATAACTTAAAAATGTTGGTAATTAGGGGATTATGCATGAGTATAGTAGCTGGACATGGCGAGAATCAATGTCATGTGCACACTCGTGCAGGAACTGTCTTGTACTTGCTAGTTTTATCAGGGGTTTCCGAATCTCATACTCTCCTGCGGCTAAATATTGCAAGGAAACCAGCCTGACAAAGTACAGTTTTTCTAATTCACATTTTACCCTAGGTACAGGTTTTATAGTTGCACTTCACAGGTACATTGGACACATTTTGATGTCCGTAATCATCAATATTCCCAAACTCCTTGAACAGTTGCTTTATTACAGACAATGATATTTTAGTAAAACAGGTCACGACACACAAGATCAATGCTTGTTGCTGCCGTACATCTGTGAATTGCAACTAATAATCCTTGCCCAAGTTTTAAAAAAATAAATAAAGTTCATTTTGCACTTGATTCTCGACCTTTTACTGGTTCTTACAGAGCCAGAACGTTCCAACACCACTTTCACTACTAGTCGAACTCATAATGGCAGTATCAACTCTGGCAATGGTTGCAAATAATAGCACACACAAAAAACCTGTGCAGTTTAAAAACAGGTATAGACGTCAGTTGAGCATGTGATTCCATTTGCCTAGAAGTACTCATCAAACCAATGCACCTTGCTTTCCAGTTGTGCATAGTACTTATGCTTCTCATGCCAGAGGCAAGCTCCAAGTAGTGGGACAGCAACAAAAAGTTTTCATTTTGATGCGTTGTCAGATGTATTCTGTACTTCAGACCTGCACTCCATTTAAAGAGTTTGGGGAACACATTGTTTTACATAAACTTGTTTTCTACTGGTACTCTTAAATGAGTATTACTTTTTTTCAATACCTGTGACAGCTTGAGTACATATTTATGCCCGTGGAGCATACATCCTCAAGTCTTGGTCATTTTGAATAGGGAAAACCTTGCATTTGTTGAGGTTCATCCTCCTGCCTTTTGGGTGGTGTTTACACCCTTAAGGGCACTAGCTCGACTTCCCACTTAGAGTTGCATCTCCCTGTGGTGGGAAGGCAGCAAATAGCTATTTTCATTTGTCTGCAACAACCGGATGTTATTCTGACCAACTTATCTGGCAGCCATCTACATAAAATTTCATTACTATAGTAACCAAAGTGCTTACTTGAAAATAATTGATGCAACAATGATTTCACTTTAAAAATTTTTAGTGTTTTGGACAGTAAAATGGATTGTCAGAGAAAGTATAACAAGATCTGCTGGCACCACTTTCTTCAAGTTCACTGGTTAAAAAGAGATTTTAATTCCACAAATCTAAACATGTATTTCTGTTACACTAATTAGAGATGTGAAAACTTCTGTAAGGCTATTGAGCAAATCAAACTCTTGCCGAGAACCCATGAAGATGTTTTAGGATTGTGGTGGTCTGCATGAAATCTTCCGCATTTGTTATTGGAAAACTGCAAGTTCATTTCAGAACAGTAGAGTTCTGTCACATCCAGGAAGGTTTGGCCCAGGGACAAAAACTGAAGTTATCTTCATTTACAGTTTGAAGACCAACATGTTAAACAGTCAATGAATTTTGTTAACCACGTTGTAGTCAATAATACTGTTGGTTACTAGACATGCTTATCAAGAGGTCTCTTGAGATCATAGATTGACAGTTTCTAGATGGGCTGCTGCTGACAATTTGGGAGGGGTGGGAAGTCACATTTGAATCGATCAAGCCACAATCAGTATTGGAATTTAGGTTCAGCAGATAACTTCATTCGTATCAGATTCTGTAATCGTTTTTAAACATTTGCATACTTTTCATGTAAAGGTTGAGAAAAATCAAGTTTCTTGCTCCAAATTGTAAATAATGAGCATGGAAAAGAACAAAAGTTATGCGTACAATCTAAAACTAAGCAAACAGGTTATTCACTTACAAAAATAAACTAATTGACAGCATGCACAATTAACAGTGTAGAGTGTGGAATTTAACAGATCGTTACTTAAGATGTTAGTTTTTTTAGCCTGTACAGAAGAAAAAAAAAAAAAGGTCCCATTCAAGTGTTTCTTGAATGGGACCTTTAATTTTTTTTTTCAGATGTGAAAACCTAATCATTTTTCAGTTTGTTACTTTACATCCAAAATTTGCCAAGCAATAAAATTGCACTGAAAAATTTAACATTTCACAAAGTAATAATTTTCATAATTTAATGTTATTTTAAAAACGGCAATGTAAACATTTCAACCTTATTTTTAGGATCATTAAATGAAACCAAATTAACAGGAAAATACTTGAAAAGTAAAAAAAAATTTATGCAACATGTTTAATAGCTTTAATGTAATTGAGAAAATTTCTTAAGTTCTTGCTCCCAAAAGTGGAAAAACTTTTAAGTTTTAAAATCTAGTCATACAAGAATTGGTGAGTAAATAGGGTGGGTGGTTAATACTAGACGATCGGTTTGGTTATTTTTAGTCGACTTCACTGCCTAATATTAAGTTATGATTAATTGAATTTTTCTTTTCACCTTTTCTTTCAGCAACAGAGCCTCAGAAAGGAGATCTACAATCATGTTGAGGATTTAGAACGAAAAGTAGACTTTTTACTTCAACAACTTACTGACAAACAGGATTTAAGTGAACCATACGTTGATCCAGAAATATGGGTTACATTTCAAAGTGAAGAATTTCAACAAGAGATTGATAAATTTCTTCAGAGCCAAAATACATAAAAATAGGTTCTATTTTCACTAATGCAGGATTTTGGCTTTCATTGTGCATAATGATTAATACAAGATTTTAAAATTTTACTTAAACCCATTAAAGTTTAGAGTAGCTTTTTTTTTTTTAACCAAGATCTTTAAATCAAATATTGTTTTGATGTCGAAAACGAAATTAATTTCAGAATAGTTCTATATTTAACATTTTAATTTTAACTTAGTGTGTATGTACAGGGGCAGCCTTAAAATGCTTAAATATATTTTAGTTCATGCAGATATGACATTTTTTGGAGCCAATTCTTTATTGCACATTTTGTATAGTATAGATTTCAAAAGATAAGACTTGTGCCATCAGCTAGAATGGAAACCAAAACAGCTGCATGACATAAGATTAAACCACAAATCTTGGAATTTGTGAGTAACAAAAATGTCAGAGTTTGCATTACTGACAATTTTGTATGCATATTCATTTTGAACATTTTTATTTGTTTAAAAACAAATTTGTGTATAATTAAAAGGTCTTAATTTCAATGTTATGTGACTAGTTTAAGAGTATAAGTTAATTTTCACACATGCATACATTCTTGAATATCCTGTTTTTCTCACCCAAATCCTTATGTCCCTTGAAATGGGGACAAAACGATTACCATTTATTAATTTTAGGTTTTCCTTTCCATATGCATCTTGTGATACATTTAAAAATAGGAATAATTTATCCTATAAAGTATATTCTTGAAGAAGTTGACTAATTTTGCAAACACCAAAGAATCTTTTGCAGATGGTTATGAAAATTTCATCTAGAATTTAAATTCAAGTATTGATCAGAAGATCAATCTACACCAGCAAGGATTCTAATTCTAAGCAAAAAGTTTAAGTCTAAAAAGAAACTTAGAAAGTAAACTTAAAAAAAATTAAAAAATGATACAAGAGAGCTGGCAATTGCAATTCTACCACAACTAATCACACTAGGTTAGTCTTGACTATGTATCACCAAGACCATGTTATAAATTAATACTAGGCAAAGAGCTAAATGCTCAAACTATTGAAGACATTTCAAGAGAAGACATTCAAAATCTAAGCTTCTCCAGTTCGTTCCAAATTTGACCAATTTTGCCAGCAAATCTAAATTTTTCCTCAGAAGAACCTCACATTGGTTCAAAGAGGAAAATTTAAGAATCCAACAAACAGGCACCTCAACAAGTAGTATGAACACAAAACGGGATTAACTTTCAAACTACATTTTTAAAACTTTTGTACATGCCACGTCAAAAGAAATAAAAAACCATTTGCCGATGTTAAAGCAATTTATTTTTGATTTTAAAAAATCCAAGAAATTTTAAGTTAATGAAACGATAAACAAAACGTACAACAGCAGAGAACTGTAACAGTTAAAGGTTCATGAGTTTACAAAATTTACGCTAACAATGAATAAAGGCCAACCTGATTAAGTAAAAAAAAAAAAAAAAAAAAATGAAAGTGACGAGATGATTTCTGTCACAAGTGGATTTCAATGCTGCCAAATAAATTATATATCACAAGACAACATTCCACAATGAGGATGGAATAATTACAAGCTAAACATTCTGTAGATTCTTATGGTAAAGAACTACAAAAAGGTATTATAAAATGAATAAAAAGGTATTAATCTTAGCTGATAACTATAAAAAGCAAATTGAATCATTTAAAAGCTAGAAAGTTTATAATATAGGGTGTCCAAAGTCACTGAAGAGTTGAAAATCAGTCATTTTACAATTAATGATTGTTTTTTTTTTCTCCATTTCAGATATTTTGGAAATTATGAATAAGTATAGCATTGAATACCATATGCGAGTTGTGAAATTGTTTTACACAAATCAAAGGTCAACTGTTTTGACTTAAAGTGCTTATCGACAGCCTTTTCAGGTCAACGATTCAAAACATTGTGCAGATTTGAAGACAAAGGAGCTTTACGATCTGCGAGATGGAAGACCTCAAAAACGTCCTCACAAATGAAAATAGAGGAGCAGCATCCTAAAACATTGATTCAACGACGTCCCACAACTTGGGATATGTCGACGCTCACTACACAATATTCTGCACAGTTTAAAACTTTCCTTATCAAGTCAGCTTGTTCAACACTTGAAGCTGAAAGATTTTCAAACAAGGGTTCAATATGTAGTTCAAATTAAAAACTTGTCTGAAATGATCAATTTCAGACAAAAGTTGGTAAAAAAAATTAAATTTTGGGGCTCTGGAAAAAAAAAAAAAAAAAAAAAAAAAGCAATTTATCAAAAGTAGTCACATCTCAATGTGCAGTAACTGATTATTGGACCATATTCTTTTGAAGATCAAGACAAAAAATGCTATCACTAGAGATCCTAAACTGATTAGACTTCCTGCACCTACGAATTCAAAATAAGCCTGGATTATGGTTCCAACAAGATGGGGGCAACAGCACATATGGCAAGACACCATGGAGCTTCTCAGGCAATGCTCTAGCAACATTATCTCTTGCTATGGAAAGTTCCCCAAACTTGACTAGTCGTGATTTTCTTGTAGGAATATCTTAAGTATGTTAAACCCCAAACTTTGCAAGAATTGAAGGAAAACATCAGGGACAAATAAGGGAGTTAAATCACAATCCAAAGATACTGCAATCATGAAGGTTTTGGAAAAAGCATAAACATGCCAAGTTGAAAATGAGCAACATTTAAAGACATTTTATCAAGATTGGGAATATTTGAAAAATTCAAACAATATCTTAGATTGTTAAATTATAGCAAGATACTAAAATTAAAGAATCTATTAGAGTTCAAAACTCTTCCGTGACTTTTTGGAAACCCTGTATTTAATGCAAAAACAAACCAGGTTCAAAATGGAAAAATTACAGAACAAAAACCTGGTCACTAAAAAGGAAGAAAATCTGTATGGGGTTAAGTAACTTTTAATTTCAAGGATGCTGACATGAATAGTTGAAGATTCTTAAGAATGTCAGAATATGGATAAGTATATTCATGTCAATAATACAAAAACGAGTGCTTCATTTTTTTTTTTTTTTTTAAACAGCTAGTTAAGCAGCCAGAGTGGATTTCTGCCCAAAACATGTATGGAGAGCTGAATTTTGAGTTTAATCAACCTCTTCAATTGTAGGGCCACTGCTTCCCGATGATGGAGCATCAGCACCACCAAAGTTAGGCATACCACCTGGCATGCCACCTGCAGCTTGGTACAGCTTTGTGATGATAGGGTTGCAGACCTTCTCAAGTTCCTTCTGTTGATGTTCAAATTCATCCTTTGAGGCCAGTTGGTTTTGGTCAAGCCAACTGATGACTTCTTGGCATTTGTCTACAATTGTTTTCTTGTCCTCCTCACTGATCTTCTCTTTAACTTTATCATCCTCCACTGTAGATTTTGTGTTGAATGCATAACTTTCAAGAGCATTTTTGGCAGTGACGCGGGAACGCTGCTCATCGTCCTCTTGGCGATACTTATCGGCATCGTTTACCATCCTCTCAATTTCCTCTTTGCTGAGACGTCCTGTAGGGAAGAGAAAAGAGAAGTTATCAGGTTTGACAAAACGGGTAAAATTCTCTTGCACGGAATATCAAACAAAATTAGTTTTGTACTGTCATATCAGATTCAAAATCTATTTTTAAAGCTTACTGGCTGATTTGTTTGCCTTGAAACTCATTGTTAATTTAAAAAGCAATCAAATATTGGAAATTAGAAAAATGAACCTGTTGCAGACTTAAAATTTTATGCCTTTGCTTGTCCTTTGAAAAGATGAATATCATCCAAAAAGAACCTACAAGTTCCATTTTCAGTTTTACAAAATTTAGACAATTGGAAGCAATGCTGGGATAAGCAAAGAAGGCTGGCATTATTTCAGAGCTTTCCTGCTAAGGTTTCAAAAATACTCATGCAAAATCAAGACTTTTTTTAAATATACAATATAGAATAAATGCACCCATAACCTACCTTTGTCATTTGTAATGGTGATTTTGTTTTCTTTGCCTGTGCTCTTATCAGTTGCAGAGACATTGAGAATGCCATTAGCATCAATGTCAAAAGCCACTTCAATTTGTGGTACACCTCTTGGGGCTGGTGGAATTCCAGTGAGCTCAAATTTTCCGAGCAAGTTGTTATCCTTAGTCATCGCCCTTTCACCCTCGTAGACTTGGATCAATACACCAGGTTGGTTATCAGAGTAAGTTGTGAACGTCTGTGTCTGTTTGGTTGGAATGGTTGTGTTTCTTTTGATCAATGAGGTCATCACACCACCAGCAGTTTCAATACCCATTGAGAGAGGGGCCACATCGAGCAGCAACAAATCTTGAACAGCCTTATCCTTTTCTCCAGAAAGGATGGCAGCTTGGACAGCTGGAAAATGACAAAGCAAAAGATTGAAACAAAGTAGAAAGAAAAGACTTCTAAAGTTCACTTAGAATTAAAATTTGCAATTGATTATATAATCTCATCAAGAATTATATAATTGAAATGTATAAAAAATATTCAGGAACTTCTAATACACTTATACGGAAAACAATGCAGAAGAGTGATAAAGGTAAGGTATCACCATTTACTTTGGTACGGAAAAGTCAATATGGCTACACAAAGGTCTAAAGGAGTGACAAGTAGGAGTGTTTTATCACGTGTAATCTTAAGTCTGCATAAAAATTTCAATCACATAAGGCCCCACACAAGATTGTTCCGATATAAGCTTTGACCGAGAGAAGGGAATAGGAATTTCATTTGATGAACTGCAGATTCTACTTAGGCCTTCAGTTTTTTTTTTGTTTTTTTTTTTTAAATCTGAATAAAATACCTGCAGAAATTTCCTAGGGACCAAAGTATATTACGTTTGCAAGAACAGATGCCACATACAAATTCAATACATCTAGGCTAAGCCATATCTTCTGGAAACAAATTCAATGTTTCATAAATGGTTTAAATGGCATCATGAAGAAATTACTTTGCACAGTTCATTCCATCCTTAGGTCATTACTGTGTGTTGCACTTCACAAGTCGCTGGGCTATAAACATTATCAGTCTGAAAATATTAACTTAAAACATGCATCACTAATAGTTCTTATTAGTGTGTGGAGAAAAATAAATGCATATAAACATTACAGAAATGGAACTTTGTGAGAAATATATTCAGTAAATTTACAGTACGCCTTATTGTATTTCTATTTAAACAACATTTGGTCGGGTACAGCTAGTACTTCGAAAACCAAATGTGACAAGATCATTCTAATTATATTTGGTATATATAAGCAAATTAAAATTTTTAATGTTTTTCATATATTGTACTGTTAGTACAATATATCACAATTATATTAGGTACGGGCAAAAATGGAATAGATAGTTTTGAAAGAATTTATAATTTGTAGGTTTCAGATTACTTTTTCATTAATCTTTAAAGTTAATTTCCAAAAGTAAAAAATTTGTACATGCGAGCAAACTAATTTAGCTAAATTTTGAAGTTAAAATTCATTGTAAACATTCTTTGAAAGAATGTTTTCTGGGTCTATCTCAAAGATAGAGTCCCAAGATGGGGGGGGGAAAAAAAAAAAAAAAAAAAAAAAAAAGTTTGAATATAAAAAATAGCTTACTTAGCCCCCAAAAGCTAGAGATTCTTGCTTCGCTCAACCAAAAGAAAGCGAAGTCCTTAGGCTGTCTGAAAATGAGAGGGTTCTCCCAACCGTGAACGTTTGTCAAATTTTATTTTACCATTTACTTTTTCTATGTTCCTGCTTTAAAATCTTATTTTTCAAGATTATATAAAAAAATGTTAAAGTTTCACATTCATGCAATTTGGAAAATATTGCAATCTTACATATAAAAATACGAAACGCGTAAAAAATTTGCAATTTAAATAAACAATGCTTAATTCAATGATAATATCGGTAGTTTGAGATTTGAGTTATATTGAGTTCATTAATACCGACCGAGTATTTTTTTTTTTTGTAATATTCCTGTATAAATTGTTTTTAATTGTTACAATTTACGATGCTTTATTTTCATAAATAAAGCAACGCATTTTTTACTACTGAAAACCATAACTTTAGTATAGTAATAGTATTTTGTTAAACTAAATACATTTCTGTTGCAATATTTTGGAGTAGTAATGGGGTATGATCCCACACAGTCGGACGGTTCTATTTATAAACTATGCTGCTAAGAACTGACGGATCAAATTCACGTTCTGCTACAAACCAATCAGAAACCAGAATTGCTTCATAAATATTAAACCTTTTCTGGAGCATTCTTTCCCGGGTTTCGACACGGTAAGAATATTTTGTTCTGTGGAACTGTCTACTACAAACAAGTCACCTCCCAAGACTTGTGTGTAACAGCGAACCATCTGAAACTGTTCTGAAACTCAAAATGGCATACACTTTTAGAGGTTATGGGCCCAGCGTGCGTCTTTATTTCGATGGATCCGAATCAAAATTCGAATTGTGGCAAGTTAAATTTCTGGGATATCTATGAATCCAAAAGCTACAAAAAGTACTAGAAACAACCTGAAAACAGAAATGACCCAGACTTCATTGAAAAAGAACGCAACTGTCTTTGCGGAATTAATAGTGTTTAGATGACTGAAGTCTATCATTGGTAATGAGAGAAGCCCTGGACGACGGCTACAAAGCATTAAACATATTGAGAGAGCATTATTTATCGAAAGGAAAACCCAAAATTATTTCTTTATACACTGAACTGACCTAATCACAAGAGTTTCCAATGTGGATACAGGACTCAAAATGGCGACTACATTAAAAGTGTAGAGAGCTTTGTTAGCGAACAAACATTTTTATTTTCGTGTACATTTGATGCGTCAACAAGCAATAATAATTTTCTTGTCGATTGCGGGGCCACTGCACATGTGATTACAAAGGAATCTGATTTTATCAATTTTGATCCCAATTTTAAGCCACAAAATTATTTTGTAGAACTAGCTGACGGGGAGCCGAGTCAATGATATCGTTTTGAAAAGAGGCAATGCGAAAATCTCGCTAAAGAACAATAAAGGTGAATTGTGTTTCTGTATTCTAGAAAACGCTCTTCTAATCCCAAAATTTAGCCCCAATAAAACAAAACTGGTATACCCGAATAGAACTGTATTCGACATTAAAGAAAATGGAAGACTATATTATTTAAATAGCGTAGTCCCATCAAAAATCGCCTGCCATGATATAGACATGGCATAAAATTCTTGGGCACTGCAATATTCCTGATATCAGAAAGTTGCCGACTGTAGTTGATGGAATGCAAATACAAACTATCAAAACAAGATACCAAACAAAAAAAAAAAAAATCCTATCAGGCATGAAACATCAGCTCCTAGATCGCCACACCAAAACGGGACGGCTGAACGTGCGTGGCGGACACTTTTTGAAATGGCAAGATGCCTGCTCATTGAATCAAAACTCCATAAAAACCTCTGGACGTATGCACTTATGGTGGCAGCCTATATACGCAACCGGTGTTTTTAACAAAACACTAAAACTCCATATGAATCTTTCTGCGGTAAAAAAACAAATTTAAGCAGAATGCATATATTTGGTTCAACTTACTTCGCATATATAGAGAAAAAGAGTAAATTGAATATTAAAGCCGACAGAGGTATATTTCTTGGATACGATAAAAACAGTCCAGCCAATTTAATATTTTTTCCCGAAAAAAATAAAATGAAAAGAATCCGGTGTGTAAGGTTCACAGACACGTTTAATTGTAAAGACGAAAACCAGTTATATGAAGAGGATGGAATTATATTACCTTAAATAATTAGAACAAACGAAAACAATAAAAATGACGGCGACGAGTGTCCATGATGATGATGATAAAGTAGAGAGATATCCCAAAAGAAATAGATGACCAGATTTTTTTTTTTGTGGTCGACAATATAAAGGATTATCAAATCGACTATTGTTCAATGGTAAATGCGCCAAAAAGCTTCAACAAAGCAATTAATTCAGAACATTGTGATGAATGGAAAATTGCCATGAAAGAAATAGATGCCTTAACCAAAAATGATACCTATACGGTAGTGCCTCTCCCAAGAGATAAACATTTCTACCAGATGGGTCTTAGAAAAAAAAAAAAAAAGCATCAGTACAGTACAGCATCAGGCGTATAGAACAGTACTAAGCAAGATTTGTTGCTGAGGGGTGCTCTCAGATTTATGGTAAAGAATACTTTACGTTTTCGCCGACCACAAACCTAACGGCAATCAGTTTTCCTGCAAGTCGCATCACAATATGACCTAAACATCCATCGAATGGACGTAAAAAATGCTTATTTGAATGCCCCAATAGACTAAAATTTATATTACCCCTACAGAGGGATTTATAATGAAAAATAAAAATAGCGTGTGGCGACTTAACAAGTCATTAATATGGTCTAAAGCAGAGTGATTAGTAAAAACAAGTGAAGCATGGTCCGTCGTGAGTGCACAAAAAAATTTAAGGCATAGTTATTAAGAGTACGAACAGATGAGGGTGAATTTACAGGTCCACCCTTTTGTTTTGGGTTAGTTTTATTTTGTGATCATTTGATACTGAAAATTAAGAAATTTTTTAGTTACGAAGAAATTGAGAATTACCCACTAATTTTAATATTTATATACAAAGTTTATGAAAACAATTGGTAGACCAAACAGTTAAAAATTTCAGTGTTAATTTTAGAATAATTCAAAAGCAAACTTAATTTCAATAAGAATTCATATATTTGAAGTATTAAAATGTACCATCACTGCTAAGCCTCAAGCAAATCAAGAGGATTAAATTAGCAATTATGGAATTGATTTTAGCATGTAGACTCACCACACAGTTAACAGTCAGCTATGAAATGATAACACATGCTAAACACAAATTTAATAAAGGTTTGAAAGTTTGACACTATTTGATAATTTCAAAATTAGATTTCATTTACTTACCAAGTGCAAACTATGAATCAATTTAAGGTAAGCCGGTCGGTTTCTACAGAGTGCACCCCACCCCCATTAATGGCATCAAGATTGAGCAAAGATCCATACATTCAAAGAAACAGTATTTCATTAAAGATTTTTTCCATATGAAGTTTACAATTACAAAGAATTATAATTATGTTGCTGGAAGCTATGAACAATAGCTCACTAAATTATCCCAAATGCAGACATTGCTATGCAGTTCAGAATATTTACTTTTGCCAATGCTTAGTTATCAGCATCTTTGAAAATTTAATTAAATATGCTTATGTAAAATGAAGGTTTTAAACTATGGTGTATAAGATTGCAACCCTACCCAACTTTATGAAAGCAGAAACTACTATTTACACTGAAATGGTCCTTCGTTTTTGTTATCCAATTTGGGATTAAAAAATATTAAAAATGACCCCCCCCCCCGTATAATGGTGCTAGAGAGAAAAGACTTACCTGCACCATATGCAACAGCTTCGTCGGGATTAATGCTTTTATTTAACTCCTTTCCATTAAAAAAGTCTTGCAGGAGTTTCTGAATTTTGGGAATTCGAGTGGATCCACCTACAAGAACAATTTCTTGAATGGCAGATTTATCCAATTTGGCATCTCTCAACGATTTTTCAACGGGCTCCAAGGTGCCTCTGAAGAGATCAGCATTTAATTCTTCAAATCTGGCCCGAGTGATGTTAGTATAAAAATCAATGCCTTCATAAAGCGAGTCAATTTCGATGCTAGCCTGGGTGCTGGATGACAGGGTTCTCTTGGCACGTTCACAGGCTGTTCTTAATCGTCTGACAGCACGTTTGTTTTGAGCAAGATCTTTCTTGTGTTTACGCTTGAACTCTTGGATAAAGTGGTTCACCATACGATTATCAAAATCTTCACCACCAAGATGAGTGTCACCAGCGGTGGACTTGACCTCGAAGATTCCATCTTCAATGGTCAATATGGAGACATCAAAGGTACCACCACCAAGATCATAGATGAGGATGTTCTTTTCACCACCAGACTAGAAAGACAACAATTAGCAACAGTTAGAATCCAATTAAAAGTATAAAGTAAACAAATACAGATTAAAGTAAGGATTAAAACTCACCTTTTTGTCCAAACCATATGCAATAGCAGCAGCTGTTGGTTCGTTAATTATTCTCAAAACATTAAGACCGGCAATTGTACCCGCATCTTTTGTGGCCTGTCGTTGGGAGTCATTGAAGTAGGCAGGGACAGTGACAACAACATTAACGACAGTCTGGAAAAAATAAAAATCACAGAATTACAAATCTGACTTTTACATTCAAACTAATCTGCTTCGGCCAGTTAATCCTTGATAAACAATTCATTTGGTTAAAGGGTTTAAAAACAATCAAATTGAATTTGTAAAAGTTCAAATCAATTCAAACTTGATTTGAAATACTAGTTTTGTACAGATAAAAATTCTAATCAGACTATTTTAGTATTAGTAACACTGACCATTCCAGCATTAGTATTATAGTGGTATTTAAATAGCTTTACTGAGAGCAGGCATTTTCCTGCCTCCTCACCAAAGAGAGCTTAATCTGGGGTGTAGCCATTGAATGCCTAAAGAGCATTCATGGCCGGTATTTACTACTCCCCTTAAAAAAAAAAAAAAATCTTAAATAAATTTTTCATATAGATTTTGCCTTTCTGTAAAAGATGGAAATTTCCATAGTTAACCAGAATGTATGCATTTTGGGACCAGTCCAATGTTTAATTTTGTAAATCCTCTATCTGGCCCAAAATATACCCCTATTTTCCGAGATGCAACCATAAACCGTACTCTACATTAATCCTTGATGTAACTTCCACAGTACCAGGAATCCTGATAAGAAATAACTATATATTCACCAGTTGATAACTGGTCATTTCTATTGTTGTTTTACTGAAAATTCAACTATGTAAAACAAACTAATTTTTTTTACCTTGTTTCCACCGTAACGTTAAAAATGATTACTTCCATAGGTTTTAGCATATGCTGAAAATGAATATCGCATTAAAATTTTCTGCAAATAAATAGTTTTCCTGATATTAAGCAATGTTATTTCTTATGTTATCGCTGGTGGCCATCTCGGTATGCACAAGCACGAGAACATGCGGAAACATGTACCAAGATGGCCACCAGCAATAACAAAATTACATTGCTTAATATCCACAAAGCTACTCATTTGCGGAAAATCTAAATGCAAATTACCGAACCATCTAATTATTTAGATTTCAGTTAAAGGCGCCTGTTTTACAGATAAAAAAAAAAAGAGGTCTTGACAAGGAGTTAAAACTTCAAGTTTCACGATATATTTTATTTAATTGTTAGGTGAAAGTACAGAATAGTTAAAACACTTCCTTCCCCATGTTAAGAATGGGTTTCTAAACATTTCAGCATAAGTGCCTAGTACCTTTTATTTGTTATATATTTGTTTATTTTTTAACACTAAAAACAATTCTACCTTAAGTACAATAACAAAATGTACCTAATAGATAAAATAAAAAAAAGTTTTTAATACAAACTCGTTAATACGTGGACTTAGGCAGCTCAGCGACAGGGTCATAGTGAACTGTTTTCCCTTTAAGCGGATTTGAATTTCTAGGAAAAATTTTTAAAAAATTTCCGCACAATTATCAAATATTTACATATACATGAAAATAATTCTGACACTTTATATGAAAATGGATGATATATGCCGATTTATCTCATCAATTTTGAAATATTCAACTTTGCTCGGTCATAACTGATTTATATTTTTACAACCACAGGAAGCAAAGTCCAGTAGAGATGGCCTATGCTTATATAAGCATGTAAAATTTCAGCCATGTCCAATTAAATTTACCCCTGTGCAAGTGTATCCAAATGTAACATGAAATGGAAAAAAAAAAAAAAAAAAAAAAAAAAAAAGTTTCCCTTTGTGATCTTTACTGTTTTTTCATTTTTAACTTGGACCGCATAAAATAAATTATCACTGGAATGCTTATTTATTCTCTTTCCAGCAATATAATTATTTTTAAAAAATTGACCCACAAAAAGACTTTAAGCACATTGTAATATTGCCGATGTCCACGAAAATCTAGCATACGCTTGTAATGCTACTTTAACTACCTAAAGTCATTTTCAGACAGCTTTCTGGGCTTCCATAGAATCCATGTTTAAACTTTGCTTGTACGAAGCCAGAATCTCTTTTGGGGGCTAGTTATCTGACTATCAAGAAGATAAGCTTTCAACTTTAAAATTTAGCTGAAAATGAGTTTAATGTCACTGAACATTCAGATAATTTTAGGTGTACAAACACTTTCCTTTTGGAAAGGAAGTTTAGGCTTTAAAATCTTTCACATTAAAATCAAGAATTACTCGGGGTGGGAATAAAAAAATAAACCGGCTTTAAAAACTATGTCCCTATTTTTTCACCATTATTGCTCATATTTACATTTTTTTTTTTTTTTAAACTGCAATGTCACAGTAAACATTGTTACAATTTTTAATTAAATGAAATTTTTAAAAACTTGGATATGCACACAAAGTAAAAATGTTAAACTAAAGTTTTGCGTTTCAACTTCCCTATAGGTACATGTTATTCATCCAAGGATTTCACTTGTAAACCATCCTTGTTAATTTCCAAGAGTTTATCAGTTAAATTTTTACTGAGGAACATGTACATTCGTGTAGATAAGGGATTCATTTAAGAAATTTTAGGTTTTTACTAAATTTTTTAAAATGGAGAGAAATAGTTACCTTTCCCAAATAGGCTTCAGCAGTTTCCTTCATTTTGGTCAAGACCATCGAAGAGATTTCCTCTGGAGAGAAAATCTTATTTTCACCTTTAAAGTTGACACTTAATTTGGGTTTCGAAGAATCGTTAATCACTTCAAAGGGCCAATGTTTCATGTCAGTCTGGATGGAGGTCTCATCATATCTTCGGCCAATCAGACGTTTTGCATCTAAAGTTAATTGTAAATTTTAAAAAATATTGGCTTTGTCAGATTTCAATTGGAAATTTTATACAGATTGGTTAATAGCAAATTTTCAGTTTTTATGTACACTAACCAAAGTTATTTAGAAAAAAAAAAATTAATCTGGATTTGTATGTTTTTAAAAATGGGGGAATCAACATTTGTTTTAAATATTCCTTAGTTATGTGATTATGCAAAAATAATTACAGGGATGCACACTTTAATCTCGTGCAGTTGAACTAGTATCAATTTTAGTATTTAAAAATGAAATTACTTACCGAAGATGGTGTTCTCGGGATTCATGGCAACTTGGTTCTTAGCAGCATCTCCAATCAGACGTTCTGTGTCTGTGAATGCTACGTAACTTGGGGTTGTTCGGTTTCCCTGATCGTTAGCGATAATTTCAACCTTGCCATGTTGAAATACACCCACACAGGAGTAGGTGGTTCCAAGATCGATCCCGACCGCTTTAGACATGCTAAAAAATGAAATTTAAAATATTGAGAATTTAATACCAGGGAAAATAGCATCAAGAAGAATTTCCAAGCCTAAATGGGAAAATTTTTTCACCTACATCTAAATGCTTATTTGCAATACAACACACACGCACGCTTGAATACAACAGTTTAAAGTATTTCTAATTCGCATTTATTTTTTTTTTTTAAAGTATCAAATAATCGCCATCAATCATACAGGATTTGTTCCACACGACTTAACCAATGCCTTGCAAGAAAAAAAAAAAAAAAAAAAAAATTTAATGTAAATAAAATTGTGTTCATTACAATATTTTATGTTCATTTTGATTTAAAATGTTTATATTTTTTTTGTATTAATCTAGAAATGTACATCTTGTGGAAGAAAGAAATATCTTTCAGTGTGCGCTATTTGAGTTTTGCTTTGTAATTATTCGAGTTATAGTTATGGTATCTTGGTACTTGCAGTTTAAATAGACATGAAAATATTGCAGAATTTGGCATTTGATACCCCTAACAGAAAACTGAAAATATAAAAACTCGTAATCCCTTTTTAAAGTGGGTTGTTTATTTTCTGTATGGAATATACTTCCAAAATAAACTATTAAAGTTTAAAAAATAGAAAACAGTTTACAAAGTGCCAGTGCGCGTTCAACCAGACTTTTTTTACGTATGAAATCAATTGAATTTTACGAGTGAAATTTTTCAATTTTTAAAATTTAAAAATCTATCAAACTTTCTATTGGTTCAATTTTCACGGTATTTTCAGGGTCAATGTGAAATTTTATGCTCTTTCCAATAAACCGAATATATTTTAGATAAACGTTTTTTAAATTCACCCACCCCCTATTTTGAAAGGTCTTAAAATTTAAATTTACTCCAGTTTTTTTTAGTTTTTTATATCACAAATTGAAGATAAAAGATCAATAAATAAAATATCAAAAATTTAAGTGTTTTTACAAATTTACCTGCAAAGTCCAAAATTTTAAACCACGTTGATTTTTTTTAAATGAAAGCTCATGTTATATCATCAAGTAAATACCGGACGCTCACGTGAGTTTTCTATTTCATTCAAGGTTTTATTTTTTTTTTAGATATTTTTAAATTCACTCGATAAAGTAGAAATAAAATAATCAAGAACTCATTTCATTAACAGAATTTAAAAAAAAAAAAAAAAAAAAAAAAAAAAGTTCGTTTTTTTTTTCAATCCTTGTTTAATGTATTTTATTTAAAAAAGGACATGGAATACAAGTATAAATATGGATAAATTCTTAATGAAAGTACATTGAATAGAATTTTTTTATAGGCAAATGATCAAATTTATATTTTTTATAATTGAAGTAAAATTTCGTTGATTTTACTTAAATCTTTAAAAACCGATTTAAAACAAATATTGCATAATTTTCTATTAAACTAATTTCTTTAAAATTTGGTCTTTGCTCCTTTAATAGGGGAAAAAGGAGGGTTTGAATTAAATTTTTCAAGTAGTTATAAGCTTCAAAACACTATACATTTTTAATGGCCGATTCTGATACACCTAGTTATTAGGTTGGCGCAAAAAAAAAAAAAAAAAAAAAAAAAAAAAAAAAAAAATGCTTTTTGACGTTCAACAAGTTTCCATGATATGAAGAGTGGGCGATCCCTTTTCCATGTAAAAGGGACTTAAAATGAGCACCTACTTTCTGGCAACCTGAGAGAGGGCATTTTTGTGTATTTAGTGGCTAAAAAGTTTTGCTTTTGCCTGGTATTAACCTCCGAACTGTGGGACTATTTTCCATAATGAAATCAACTGAATTTTACAAGTTAAATATTTTTCAATTTGTAAAATTGAAAAAAAAAAAAAAAAAAAAAAAAAAAAAAAAAAAATCTATCAAAATTTTTCTATTGGTTTAATTTTTACGATATTTTCAGGACCCATGTGAGATTTTATGCTTTTTTCCAATAAACCAAATATATTTTAGACAAACGTTTTATTTTAAATTCACCCCCCTCCATTTTTGAAAGGTCTTAAAATTTAAATGAATTTATTTGAAGTTTTATATATCACAAATACAAGATAAAAGATCAATAAAATATTCTAATAAAAAAATTTGGCTGGTTATTTCCAAGATGTTCGGGAGGGGGAAAACCAGCTCCCCATTGTCCAGATTGAATAGCATATATACACACATTTGCCGGTTTGTAAATACGATTATACGGAAATCCAAAATTACAGCCAATCTCTTACTATCATGACTTCATTTTGAAACATCAAAATGAAGTCATGATAGTAAAAGAGGTGGGGGGGTATCAGATCCCCCCTCCCCACGTACATTCCTATTCTGAATGTATCAATTTATCATTTTTTATTTTCTGTTTTTAAATTAAAAATTGTTAGAGATTAAAATGTTACGCAGAAAGTTTCATTCATGCGAGCAAGAAATAAAAATTTTGCGTATAAAAATTGCGAAATCTGAAAATTTTTTGCTATTATAATTGTGAAAACATTAAACGGTAAATTTTCAGATTAGGTACACCTCCACAATTTCTTTAAATGATTTTAAAGGTTTTCGACTGATAAATACGGAAATCGCATTGAAATTTTGCAGAAATAAGTAGTTATCGAGATAGAAAAGTTGTATTATGCATTGTATACTTTGGCGGCATCTACAAATCTACGCGTGTAATAAAGATGGCCGCCAAAGAATACAATGCATAAAACAACTTATATCTCGATAACTACTAATTTCTGTAAAATTTCAATGCGACTTCCGTATTCAGCATAGTCGAAAATCTATAAAAGTCATTTAAAAGAAAATTGTGGAGGTGGACCTAATCTAAAAAATATCGCATTGTATTCTTTGGCGGTCATCTTTATTACGCGCATGCGCGCTATAAACAAATATACTCATCTATGACACTGCACGCGTGTAAAAGAGATGGCCGCCAAAGAATACAATGCATAATACAACTTTTATAGGCACCGCCAAAAATGGCCGAAAAATCAAGTTTTTTTTAAAACGAAATTACATGTAACTTTTTTCCAGAAAGATAAAATCCTGAATTTTATCATATAGAAAGCTGAATAATGTAAAACTTTTTCTATTTTTAATTAAATTTTAAATGTTCAAATTTCCCCAAAAGTTAACAATTGACATTTTTTGTCTTGCACAAAAAGCGTATATAAATATTTAAAGAAAAGAAAAAAAAAAAAAAAAAAGTTTTTTGAAAGAATTAAGCTGGGTTTTTTTTTGGCCGTTGATATTCGCAGCCGGCCGCATCAGCTGACCGGAAGTGACGTCAGACAAATCTTAAGTAAATTCTTGGCTAGAATTGTAAAAATAATTTGTTTTCTTTTGTAATAGAATTTAACAATTTCTTTCATTTGGAGCTGCTTTTTTCTCCCGTTTATTTTTGTTTTCTACAATTAATAAACCAGTTTACAAGTAAAAAATAAGTTGTATTAATTTTTAATTACCAACACAGTGGCGAATTTAATTTTTCTCTCCCATTTTTTATTTTGAGCGGAGAATTTAACATGTCTTTTCATTTTAATTATTTGTTTTAGTTTTTCATTACTAACACAGCGGAGAATTTGGGGTACTCATGCAGAGAACGGCATGGGCGTGGCTTATCACTTGCTCAGTTGCGAAATATTTTTGTTTTTATTAAATAATGTGTTTTTTGGCAAAGTTTATTTTTAATAAAATTAGCGTATTTACTGATATTTTTGAACCGCGATATTACCATTCTTTCATAACACCGATCACTTTAGTCCTGCCTTCTTACACAGGTTTTCGGGTCGATGACAACGAATCTGATAATCAACCCCACAGCAAATTTACCGTTTAGATGGTATTAACCCCTGGAGACTGGCTCTACCTGTCGCCATTTTACAGGCTTCGTTGCCCGCCCGCTAGGTGTATCAGAATTTTAGGCGGAATTTTTGACACCCCCAACAAAAAACTGCGAATAAAATATAAAACTCGTAATTTCTGTTTTTAAAGTGGGTTGTTTATTTTCCTTATGAAATATACTTCAAAAATAAACTATTACAGTCGTTTAAAACATAATAGAAGTATTATTTTTTATTTTTTAAAAACAATGTTTACAAAATGTCTAAGCGCGTTTCTCCGATGTTACAAGCAGCCATTTTTTTACGTATACAAATACATTGATTTTTACGAGTTCACTTTTTAACTTTTAACTTTTTTTAACTTTAAAAAATCGATCTAAATTTTTCTATTAGTTCAATTTTTACGTAATTTTCAGGTTCAATGTGAAATTTTATGCTCTTTTCAATAAAGTGAATATAAATTTCTGGTAAGGTTTTTTTTTTATAATTTTGAGATCAATACCGCCGACTCGACAACTTCCGGTTTCGCCGCCGGCCGGCTGCGAATAGCATTTTAGAATAGCCGCAGCCGGCTGCGAATAGTCACTTCGTTTTTTTTTTAGTCTAAGATTTAGGGTTATTTTTCTATGAGAATATGCAAAATTATAATATAAGTACCTGGATTTCAAATAATTCCACTTATTCATATAGGCAACCCGCAACCAGTTACTTCGCATCGATTTGATCGTGTTTACGTTCCTATTTATGTTTGTAAGTTGATAAAAAAAAAAAAAAAAAAAAAAAAAAAAAAACTACGGAAGACCAAACTTGCACAAAAAAACTTATTTTTCAGTGAGGGAAATTTCAACATATTATTAACGCTGAGGCTAGCCAGCAGCACCAGATGGGTGACCATTTTGATGAGTGGTTGTTAATGTGTATGTGTGGGGGGTTAGGCTCCCAAAAATGGAGGGGGTGTTTAAAGCAGAATAAAAATAAAAATTGACCCAGTCTAGAAAGATTTCTCCTTCATTGAAGGAGGAAGGACTGTAGGGTTTTTTTTTTTTACTACATAAGCAACCCCGAGGCTGGCCAGTACCAGATGGGTGACCATTTTGATGAGTTTGGTTTTTAATGTGTGTGTGTGGGGGGGGGGGGGGGGAATTTAAAGCAGAATAAAAAAACTAAACTACATACGCAACCCTGAGGCTACAAGTGTACGGGCCATACTAAAATAACTATTTAGAAAGCCATTCTTAACATGGGTGTTAAACTATTCTGCACTTTCACCTAATAATTCAATGAAGGTTTAAGCATTTTTTACGGTGCGTATTTTTCGCAGTATAAAAAAAAGTACTGTTTCTAGTTTAAAATTAATTTTTCACTGTAAAGTTTCGTTTATGGCAGACGGACGAACAAATGTAATGTCCGCTATAGTTTCGGTAAAATAAAAATAAACACGTAATAATTTTTATTTACCACCCATAATCTTGTCTCGCAATAAGAGAAGCGTCTCGTTTCTATGCGAGTGTGACCAACCAAAATTGGGTACTACTGTACTGATTCTTGCACCGGTTTTGGCAGTCACGGAGGAGATCCCACAAAATTATTTCAGCGCGTTGGTCCACCGTAGTCGAAAGGCGGCAAACGGTATCAAACGGGATCGAAAAACTGATATTTTTAACACAAAGGGCACAATATTTATCGATTTTTTTTGTATCGATTCTTCAAAGCATTCCCTGTTTAATAATGGTCATGCATGCACTCATGCATTATTCGGCTCGCTAAAAAAAAAAAAAAAAAAAAATTAATTTATCAAAGATTTTAAAATGGCTTTTCTCGTATAAATATTAAATTTTTTTTTTGTTTTGCTTAACTTAAATTAATTTTACTTAACATATTCACTGAATTTCACTTTAAAACTCAAAAGCGGGATAATTAAACACAAAGTTCTGATATTCAGACGTCAAAATAAGGTATGTAAACAATTTTTTTTTTAAATCTATAATCCTGTTCCTTACAACAACGGAATAAGTTTTGTCCAGTTTCAGATGATTATTTTAAGCATATTTGGTACCCTCCCAAAACAAGGGGTTTTGTAAGAAAAAAAAAAAAAAAAAAAAAAAAAAAAAAAAGTAAATATCGTTTATGAAAAATAAGTACACTGTTATAAAGTTCATTCTTAATAATTGCTGAAAATTTCGTATTGATTGGATAATTACCTGATTTTTGGAAGATTTTTAAGACGGTCAGTCAAGTACTTACCTGCATTGAGCGAATTTCTAACAATATTTTAGTTTTTTATTTATAACACCTTTTCCCGAACTTACCGTGTTAAGAGAATCGGGCGCCATTTTGAATTTTTCAATACATCGCCGATGTATTGAAAAATTCAAAATATAGTGTTTACTGTTTAACCGATGTATTACACTGCTTTGAGCGGAATAAACATGTTACATTGAATAAAAACACGAAAATTATATCCAGTTTGGTAGAAAAGTAACATATCTTGCTTTTGATAACATGTTATATTTGTTTTTGAAAATTTTCAAATCTATGTGTACAGTAATACAAACCTGAGCGAGTTTCTAATATTCTATTCAGTTTGTATTTTTAACTTTTCCCAAAATTACCGTGTCAAGAGTCGGCCGCCATTTTTAACTTTCCAATACATCGGTAAACAGTTTTCCGACTTGAATAAACACGTTACATTAACAAAAATATCCAGTTAGGTAGAAAAGTAACTGATCTTACCTTTGATAAGATTTGTTATATTTGTCAATACAAACCCAAATGTTTTATGTATAAAAACAAAAAACTACCCAGTTAGGTAGAAGAGTAACTTATCTTGCCTTTGGTAACATAAGTTCTGATTTGACCACTTTTTCCGCATATGGAAAATAGAAACAATTCATCTACAAACTTTATTTGTGGAAATTTCTGCTTAAAATTAACCAAACATTAAAAAGGATTGGACTTTATCAAAAAAGTACAATTTTTTTTTTTTTTTTTTTAACTTCCGGATCAAATAAGTAGTCCTTAAATTTATGACCCGGAAATGGGTAATCGACATTTAAATGTCAGATTCCAATTTGAGCTCTGATAATGGGATATCAAATCGAAATGTTTACATAAAAATGAACTTCATTGTAAGATTTTTCATGGAATAAACTATATACAAGGTTAATGTACATTTTAATAAGCAACGATCGACCCTTCATTTCCGTTACGAAATGATCTATTAGATCATGTGACCACTTGAGCCAGTATTTTTTTTTTTTTTTTAATGGCCACTGCTTCCTAGCTTTTAGAGCATCGGCTTCGATGTTGTACGCAGTTTGACTTAGGAGCAATTATTTTAACAAGGAAAAATAAGTGTGGCCTAGTTGTGGCTTGAACCTTACGCAATGCGAATTATTTTACGATTTTTTTTTTTTTTTGCCGGAGATATAGGTAATTATTAACAGGATAATTGAAATTTTGGTATTATTATACAAACACCGTGACAGCGTTAGGGTTAGGGGTAGGGTTAATTCGCTGTCACGTTGTTTGTATAGTTTTACCGAAATTTTTAAGTCTATCCTTTATGACGTTTAGAAACTTGACAACTACCATTCAACCTTTATGAAGTCATTAAAAGTGTGCACGGTGTTCGAAAATTTTTAGATGAATTCATAAGATAATTTCGATGTTCCCAATTATAGAATTTACATTCAGAAACAATTTATATTCGTTTTATCTCAAAGGGTTCACCAATGCAATCAGGTGCGCAATCTCAAACGGGGAACATTCTAGATTTTTCCAAATTTTCTAAGACGCATACAAAGTGGTAAACATAACAAAGAAAATTGTAGTGGCCCAAAACGAATGGCGAGTCTTAAGAAAAAAAAAGTGTCTTATTAGATTCAGAGTCTCAAGAAGCATAAATTAAAAAATAAAATCTACTCAACGTCATCCTGGCTAGTCAGTACTGGTTTCAAAGCAAATATACGTTTTTATAAGATATCCCGATATTTTAGTTTGTCAAAATGCCCGCAAATTGTTTAAGATTAGAATTTGAAATTTTCATTTCAAAACAGTTTAATGTTTTTCATGCTAAAATGACTACAAAAGTAATGAATAGAATATTATTTCGGTCGAGAAAAGTTGTAAAAACTGTTACAAAAATCTAACATCTACCTCCATTAACATAGAAAACTACATTAAGAGGATATTTTTAATATTGTTTTTATCGGGGAGGGGGGTCCCTACCGAATTATATATATATATATATATATATATATATATATATATATATAAATAAAATAATCAGTGAAGCAAGAGACGAGCAGAATCTTATTCGAGAATTTTCTCGAACAATTCTAACAATTCATAGGATTAGCGTGAAGTAGCCGACAAAATTCGAAACGGATATGGTGAACTACGACAACTAAAATGTCCTAACGTAAGCGAGAGAGATTGTATTTAATAAAATACGAAACCCTTTTACAGTATCTAAAGAAACTATAAGAGGTATGAATAAAAGGGGGTGGGTGCTCATTACGTTAGTAAAGCCAAATGTTTTTATTTCAACTTCGGGTGTATTTACTTAAATTACAAGTTTTAATTGTTTTACAGACGATTTAAGATATATATAAATATATATATATATAACATAAGAGTTTAATTTGAAGAAAAAGAACTTAAGTAGCAGATTGAAATAAATTAGCAATACGGTTGAGTTGTGCATTGTTGAAATTCTGAAAAGGAATGCGAGCATGTACGCAATAATGGAAAATTAATCGAAAGTACCAGAATACGGCGCTTGTGCATCTATGTTACCGCGTTATTTTTAGTATTTTCAAGTTAAATTTAACGTTTACGGTCCTTTGTTTATTAAACGACTAAATGAAAGTATATAATAGTTAGAAACCCTTTCCCTATGTTAAGAAAGGGTTTCTAAATAACGTTATCTCAGCGCGGTAACAAAAACAAATCTGCCATCTAGAAATAAGAGGAAGGGCATTTTCGGTGATATCTTTAATATACTGGACAATTTTTTTTAGTTTGGAGTGCAATTGAGGTGGAAGGGAGGGGGCTATATTCGCGCCAGATATTCTACAAACAAAGAAAGCTTAATTAAAAACGTTAAATATAAAGTGATATTTTAGGGATCGTACCGAAATAAAGTTGTTTTTACAATTTACAACTGATTTCACCACTTTTCCAATAGTGGAGGAAAAAAAAAAAAACTTTCACCTAACAATTTTATCTACTACAAACGTAAAACTACTAAATTGATACTAAAAACGAAAACAGCACGATCCATGTTTCGCATAAGTATTCTACAAACGTTTGAAGTTGAATATTACTGAACCAGAAATATGCAAGTCATTGATTCTAGCACAAGGTTTCCAGAAATTTCTGAGGAAGACTTCAGTTTCAAATTGGGTGAGTTTCCTTTGGAACGTTCGAGCGAATAAATACAAGACTGCTAGGTTATAAAATTTGCATAATTAAAACAAGTTTAGTTGAACATAATCGAAATTTTAATTACTAGCGATTTCATGAGTAGAGTTGTAATTAGATTACAAGAAAAACCTGAAGATAAGAGTTTTAATATTTAGAATTTAATACGGATTACAAAAGGGCGTAATTGTTTTTAAAACAGCATAAAAAAAAAAAAATAAAATAAAAAAAATTCAGTATATTTTAACACTTTAGGAAGTTAAAATTATTTTTGCATTCGGCTTCGTTAGAATAACCATACAAATGACCTTCGTTTCTTTTTTTTTTCCTAATATTTATCAAGATTCATTATTCGAATACACAAAAGGAATGTTCTGGATGAGATACGAATAACTATCAAGTTTAAGTATCTGGTTAATGTTTTCCTTATTTTTTTTTTTTTAATTTGCACTAATTTTAATTTTGCCTTAAATATCTTTTTTTTTTTTTTTTTTTTTTAAGATATTCATGTACATATATTTATACAAATAGAGAGGTTTAACGAGTTGGAGGGGGGGGGTAATCGTATTCAAAATGTCTGCCCTAGTTAAAATTAGCAGTCCAATGTTGCGATATTTTTTAAAAGAAAATACATGCGATTTTGGTTTAAATTATTAAGAGACAAGATCAAATCAAAGTTGAACCTAAGTAAGAAAAAAAAACAGTATTTATAGAGAAAAAAAATGATTTTTGTGTATACTAACCTTTTTTTCCTCGGAGAAGTCTGGGTTTTTTCGACTCTGTGCACGTGGTAAGGCGCCTGAAAAGACAGTTGCCTGACTGGGCTAGCGTGACGTCATGCACTCGTTTTTTATATCGTCCAATCAGATTGTACAGAATCTTCGAGAAGCGCTGAGTTTAACAACAACAACAAACAACATTTCCTCGTCTAAGCAGCAATTATCACAACAACCATGATCAATAACATTACTTTACTTTTCTCTGTGTGCCTCTCTCTTTCTTTCTCCCATTTCTTTTTTCTTTCCCCCCTCTCTCTCTTATCTTTTTCTCTCCATGTCTCTATCTTTATTATTTTTCTCTTTCCTTCTCGGACTTTCTTTTATTTTAATTTTTTTTCTATTTCTCGAACTTTCCTTTTTCTATTTCTCGAACTCTTGTCAATTTGCGTGTTAAAATAATTTCTACATGTATCTTTTTAATTTTTTCTTCTTCTTCGTTTCTAAATACTAATACCGTTATTTATTTACTGTAATCATCGCTCACACATTTTTATGTATACAAGGATCTCACTGTAAAGTACTTTCTGCTTTACGTACAAAATTTTCTATATCTTTCCAGAAAGGCGAGGATTTTTCCTAAAAAGGAAGAATAAATAAATAAATAAATAAACAAAAATTATTTAAATTTAAAACTATTCTTCAACATTTTTCCAAAACTATAATTATATATATATATATAATATATGAGCCATTAGTTTTATTTTCGCTCAAATTGTCAATATAATTGAGTGGAGTGGGTGCTGCTGGTCTTAAATTGTATTTATTTTCATTAAATAAAATTCTAATTTACATTTTAAACTCTTGAAACTCTAAATTTAATCAAATGTTTTCGTAGCCGGTCGGTAGGCATATTGCGGTACAAATACTGTTTTGTTTTGTTTTTTTTTTTTTCTATTTACTTTGCCTCTCCACGAGGGCAGACTTACACACCAAGGTCGTTTTTTAATGTGGAGAAAGAAAAAAAAACATTAAAAATTGTTTCAATCGTGAAGGATTTCTCCTCCACAAACTGAGAACAAAAGACAACAGATACTACACTTTAAGTTATATATTTTTTATTCATTATGAAAGTTTACCAACGAAACAAATAAACAAAAAATTAGGCACAAGGCCATTCAAAAACTGGGGAGGGGGTGTCTATGGCCAACCTCGTCACTGTACTTTTCGATACTTTGATTTTGGCCCGAAGGAGTGTTAAGAGTTCATTGTTTTTTTTTTTGTTTGTTTTTTTGAAATGATGACCACTAAAAAAGGAGATAATTCTGCTTAAGTTTAACGAAATATTTAATAATTCGTTTTTAAACGAAACTTTATTAAAGTCCCCTTAGAAATACTTAGGGTCACCATCGCCACCTCAGTACACAAGTTGAGATAATTGGGCATAAAACAAACCCAAACTTTCAAACACGCCGGCAGGTGGCGCCCGCGTCTGTCAATTAAAGTATGGAAGCACAAAATGATACAATTTACAACTATAGCTTATGTTTATTTTTTTTTTCACCCCCTTTTAATTAAAATATATAACAATTCATTTAGTTTTTTATCAATTTTTTTTTTTTAATTTTTTAATCGCATATCTTTTCAAATAACTATGTTAAAATGTTACTTTTAACTGTAACCCTAACCCGACCATTCCAGTTTGTGTATTTAGGGGTTATCGAGTCCGCTGAAAACCAATCTGGCGTTTAAACCCGTCACAAATTTACCGTTTGCATGGTATTAACCCCTAGACCCTGGGACTATTTTGCGCCATTTCACCACCTTCGTTAACGCTTTGCTTACATGAAGCGTTCGCAAATGACTTGTCACATCGTGGAGGAATCGTTAGTGGACATTTGAAATAAGAAAGTTTTAAAAAAATCTGGTTCATTTTTTGTGTTATGTAGTTTTTAATGCTTTTTAATTGATCTAAAAAATTAAGTTTTCACGAGCATTTTACAAAAACATATTTTTATGTTTTCGCTCTGTTTTTGGAGAAGGAGTATTCAATTATAGAACTTGTATATTTTTAACAGTTGCTTTTGCAATTTAATTAACCGTTTTTCTGCAAGAACTTGTATATTTTTTAACAGATGCTTCTTCAGTTTATTTAACCGTTTTTCCATAAGTAAAGCACCGACATTAAACAAGCAGAAGAACCATTTAATATTTCACACAAATTCTGTTTACATGGGGGGGGGGCGCGTTTCAATGGAATTTTAGGGTAGCAAAGCTCCCCTTTTCGATACTTGGTTCAGATTTCCTACACTGTTTCGGCATACTTGTTGACGGCAAACACGGGAGAATATTGGATAACAATACCGGATTATCGGTACAAGACAGAATCAGCAACTCAGAAAAAATTAGCCCAGTTGTATTAAAAAACATGGAAGATGTATACACTAAAATACGTTGATGTTTTCCAAACATTACACGACGCATTTATATCATATTGTTTAGATGTACGACCGTCGAGGAAAACCTGGATCAGCTCGTCCACAGAGGAGTATATTCAACATCTCAACAAATTATTTCACAAGCTATCGGAATATAGCGTGATTATCAACCGTAACAAATGTGAGTTCGGTGTGTCGTCATTGTCTTTTGTTGGTCATATTATTGACAAACACAGCATCCATCCTTTGCCTGAGAAGGTTCAATCTATTGTCGATTATCCTGTTCCCACCTCCCTCCATAAACTATGGGAATTTCTCAGTTTAGTTAACTTTTACAGACAATACTTACCTCACTGTTCCAAATGAGCACGGCCCTTAACTGACCTTCTGCAAAATAGAAAGAAAAAAGATGAAGAGATTACTTTGAATGAACAGGAACAGCACTCTTTCTCGCATCACTTGCGTTATTCTTAGATGATTCCGATGTGGCCATCGGAGGAGTTTTAAAAACACCTCGTTGAGGGTTGTTGGCAACCATTATCTTTTTTCTCTAGAAGACTTTAAAATGCTGAAAGAAAATACAGTACTTTCGGAATGGAATTACTCGCTGCTTATTCCACAGTAAAGCATTTCAAATTCATGTTGGAAGGCTCAACCTTCACTATTTTTATTGATCACAAACCCGACGGTCACATGCTTTATCTGCTAAGCACGTCACTTGGATTATATCTCACAATTTATTTTGGACATCAAATATATCAAAGCTACTGAAAATATCAAAGGTACTGACAATCTATGTTCTTTTGTGATGTTTACTATTCTACAATACAGTCACTGAAATACAAATGAAAAATGTCAAAGTTGTTATTGTGACTGTAAAATTTGATATAGATCATGCAGTCAGTGTTGAATTTGTGCAAGCTGACTATGAACTCGTTCATGGACTCTTTGTGACTAGATCTCAAAGACCTCTGTCACTCAACTATGCTTTAACTGTCCACAAAAACCAAGATATTTCAGTTGATGGTTAGGATCTGATATCTTTCCAAACGGAATGACCTATGTAGCTTTGTCATATGCTAGGAAGCTGTGCAATGTCTATTTGATTCACTTTAACCCTTATAAATTGACCACATGTGACAAAAGTGCATGGACTGAATATAATAGATTGAGGGCTAAAAGAGATGGAGTTGATTTGCCACCACTTCCTCCTTGCCTCTCAAGGCCCCCAGTTTGTCATTGTACAAACATACTTGTAAACAAAAAACTCATTATTGACCCTGATTTGGAGACAAAAATATAATGATTCAAATAGAAAACAGCCAAAAATTGACAATTCAGATGCTACAAAATAATTTGGACCTGAAATGGATCAATGAAAGAAATGCTTGTTTTGCTAACAACAGGTTGTTGTCTAACATCATTAAAAGCACTCCAAAGATTGATTTGCCAATTCAGCAGTTGAAAAGATTGCTTGTTCCTGGCACTCACAGTGGTGCTGACCTTAGAGAATAGATTGAGGGTGTTTTTAATTGTAACCAACAAGATAATGCCATTGCATTTTGGGAATATTTGATAAACAAGTGCCCTGACAGTGTCAAACAAGTATTCAATTTTGAAGAAAGTAAAACACTGAAATGTGTTGAAATACATGAAATTGGCATTGCCAAAGACTACAAGATAGTGAATGCAATTGCACTTGTAAAACTGCTTTTGGATTCCAAACTGCACCAATTGATAAAAATCCACTGAGAATAGCTAATGAACTCCATCTTACTAATGTTTGCCATCAATTCAAAAGTTTGTTCAAAACTTACTCTTCAGTGCTCAAACATTTTAATGAATGTCAATAAAATACTGAGCACTTGGAAAAGGTCATAAAAATTTTTACTACTGAATTGAAATATTTGTGTATTCAAAAAAAATAGATTTTTATTTGAAAATTATACTTCTCAGCAAATTAATGCTGAAATTGTGAATTTAGTACAAAAAAGCAAAATATTCTTGACACAAATTTCAAATTAAAAGTAACTATTGTGCTCACTTTAAACAGAGCTGATTTGGGTCATTATACTTACATTGCTAAAAATAATGGCAAGTGGAATATTGTCAGTGACACTAATATTTCCCATAATGTCAATTTTCCTTCCAATATGTCCGATATTATTGGCATTTTTTTTTTTAATCTAAAAGAAAAAATTGACAAAAACACACCATATATACAATCGGAATAGCAAAAGAAATAGTAATGGGCTTCTCCTTAACATCAGCCATCACCTCAGCATGTAACTTCATCATTGCAGATAAACGATGGCACTGGTATAAAACATTATAACTTATAAATTTATAATTTTTTGTAAATATTGCATAATGTGATACTTTTTTTATGATTCTTTTATTAATTGATAAGTATAATGTTAATGTTTTTATTATTGTTAATGTTGTTGATAATATAATTTTAAACAGTTAGGTATTTTATAGGAAAAAGATTTCTGCCTCAACATAAAAATGTTCAATGAAATGCATGATCATTTTACAAAAAAATATTGATTAAAAAAGAAAATACTAAAATTTAGATAAAAACTCTTTTATTTCAACTCAATCAGATGTGCCTTATGCACTAATAAAAATGCAATTGGCATTTTGTTGCACTTTTTAAAATTTAAATATGAATTTTGTCTAAATGATTATTATATTGATTTTAATTTTTTGATAAAAGAAATAAATTGAATTTCATATAAAATATTGGAAGAAAAATGCAAAATTATCCTACTATATCAATAGATTTTGTCAAATTCTGTAAATAAATTAAAAAAAAAAAACTATTATTAAGGTAATTGATTTTAAATTATTTTAATTTTAAATGGCAAAAAACACCGATCCAGCGATGTAAAATCGTAAGAAAAATCACAAATTAGTAACTTATTAATAAATTTTGTCATTATAAAAAGAAAAATGATTATTAGATTAATTTTAATTTGCTAATGGAAAAACGACATCAAAAAAATTCAAAATCAGCGAATTATCAATAAATTTTGTCATTATAAACAACAGTTATTGTTTTATTAATATAATTTAATAAGAAAAATATGTTTTATTTAATTAAATTCAAATATTATACATAGATTATGTCGAATGTAAATGAATAAATACATACAATAATTAAATAAATGCAATGAATAAATACAATAAATAATTAATACAAACTAATAATAAAAATTGATTAAACTGCAAATAAAATCATTGCTAACATATATTTTATTAAATATAATAAATATGATAATTATTATAATTTAAACATTTCATGGAAATATAATATCACAGCTAATATAGCAAAAATGAAATTTATTTGTACAGCATAATTAATTAAATACATATAATAATATCACAGCTAATATAGCAAAAATGAAGTTTATTTGTACAACATAATTAATTAAATACATATAATAATATCACAGATAATATAGCAAAAATGAAGTTTATTTGTACAGCATAATTAATTAAATACATATAATAATATCACAGCTAATATAGCAAAAATGAAATTTATTTGTACAGCATAATTAATTAAATACATATAATAATATCACAGCTAATATAGCAAAAATGAAGTTTATTTGTACAACATAATTAATTAAATACATATAATAATATCACAGCTAATATAGCAAAAATGAAATTTATTTGTACAGCATAATTAATTAAATACATATAATAATATCACAGCTAATATAGCAAAAATGAAATTTATTTGTACAGCATAATTAATTAAATACATATAATAATATCACAGATAATATAGCAAAAATAAAATATGTTTATACAACTGGCCTGCCGATGAACATTCAGCCTGAAAGGCCCTCTTGTATTTTAAGCCTCACTGGGCCTTTAGAGAGAGTTTCAACCTTGATTGAAGTGAGTGTTCCTAATGATGGAGGTCTGAACAGAGCTGAAAGGGAGAAACAGACACAATATCAAGGTCTCTTGTATGATATGAAAAGAAACTGGAATCTTAGAGAGATATCAATCATACCAGTTATTATAGGTGCCACAGGGTTTATGAAGAAGAACATGAAGTCCTACTTTACTAATATTCCTGTTGAAGAAAGTGCGAAAGAGATCCAGACAATTGCACTTAATGGAACAGTGAGGATACTAAAAAGAGCTCTCGGTTGGTTTCAATAAAAAGCAGGGCAATGTTGGCAGCTAGTTTGGCTGCCCCATACCCAGCGTTACAATTTTCAAAGGAAGAAATTTAAAAAAAAAAAAAAAATATGAAGGCCTCTTTTCTGACACTTTTATTTCTTTCTGTTTCATGTTTTTATTACAGCATCATTCAGTTATTAATTGTTCTGAAAAAAAAAATTTTGTAATGATAAAATTCAACTATCTGGATTTTTCTGTTTTCTTTTCCATTTTTCTCGCTTTGTTGAATCTTTCTGCTTTTCACTAATGTGCCAAACTTCTACCATTCTCACTTCAGTTTTTAACGGTATGCATGGAAGATTTAATGAGGATACAGGTATTTGTTTTCTTTCTGTTGTCTATACCCGACCCAATATCATATGAAAGTCTTTGCCCCCATGGGTCTGACATTTGATGGGAGAGAGTTGGGTGGTGCATCTTTGATGATTGGCTCCCTTGCCTTTGACCAATCTGGAGCAAAGCAAACTAACCATAAGTCCGAGTGCTAGGACCGAAGTTAACTCAAATGCTCCAAATCGGATTGAAAATGTAATAATAATCAAATTTCACCATTACAGAATTCATGTTTCTTTCATCAGTATCAAAATTGGAAATATTTTCAAATTTTCACTAGCTATGGGCAAATAGCCCTACTATCTTGTGGATGCCTTGGGAAAGGCAAAGGCTAAGGAAGTAAACCCAGACAAAGATTCTTTGATCTTAATATTATTGAAATTATTTGGTGATTTGTTCTTTTTATTAATCTTTGCTTCATATTTGAACTCATCTTTGAATGAATCTTTGTAAAAATCAAATATATTCTTTTACTATCTAAAAACTTCTAATTATTATCATTATTGTTGATCAATTCAAAACTCTTTGCTAAATCACTCATCCAAATTAAGATTAGATTCTACACTTTTAGGAGATTACATATTAACATTCTGAAAACTTAGTGGGTATAAAACAACACAAAAGATCAATTATTCAATAATTTAGAATTGGGTACCAGTTTCAACTATTGATTTAATGCAAAATGGGCTTTCATTTCTGAGACATTCTAGTATTTTAGAGCAGTTAATGAAAAAATGTTATTTTGCCCTGGAAGATAAATTCTGTGCATTTATGTTTTTGTGTGTTGGGGGATTATACTTTTTTAAGCAATTACACATAGTCTTATGACCTTCCAAGTCGGGCATAGAATTAGTGGTAAAAATAATTAATAAACATCCTACAACATTAGAATAACCCAGAAATGATGGTCATTTTATGTTACATTTATGTATGAAACTTATCTCCTATTCTAAATTCTATAATGATTGTCCTTTTTTTTATTTATTTATTTTTTTTTTTTGCTAAGTTTTCAAGGTGTTCACACATACTCAGCTAAAATAGTAGAGTCTTCCTTTTGTGAGTGCTTTAGATGATGGTGTTAATCTACAAAATCTACAAGTTTGCCATTATTATTAGTAGTAGTATTACTATTAGCATTATCTGTACCATTTTTTTTGGGGGGGGAGTAAAATAATCAATCTACCAGATATATCTTATATTAACAGTAGCATAACCGATCAAACTATTATAATTAAGGTAAAAACTATGCACACCTGCCCTGTTCTTTTCATGTTAAGAATGGTTTTCTAAATAGCAACTACTTATTTAGAAGCCTGTTCTTAAAATAAGAAAATGGCTTTGTGAACTATGCTGCTCCTAAATAATTTTGTTTTGCATACTTAATCATTAATTATTTTCAAATTATATTTCATCAATTAACGATGAATTAATGCAACTTCAATATTTCAATCAATTGCAAAGAAAATATTTGAGAAAAAATATTTACTAAAATCTACTAATACAGTATATGTTCCGCTAAGTGCATTTTTATTTTTTCAAAAATACATGCAGGCATTATAGGAAGGTTTTATGGTCATTCACAAAAAAAAAAAAAAAGCAAGAAATCTTTACAGTTCTGAATTTTTTAGATGAGGGCTGATTGTTTATATTACTTGTATTGATTGAACTATTGTTCTCGTCTTGAGTGTTATTTGTGCAACTATTTGGTCGGTGTAGCCTTTGACTTTCGTCAGGTATGTTGGTCATTATCTTGAAAAAGAAAGGAGAAAAGTTATTGCTCCGTAGATGATTTCGTATTCTTGGAGTTGTTTTTTGGTATCTTCACTGTGGTTTTGTATGTGTGAAAAAATTTGGTTGACAAAGGGAGACAACTTTAATAAAGTTCGACAGGGGATTATCTCCCTTTTATTGTTGAAATTTTAAGGAGTTGTACAAATTTTTGTTTTTCCTACTATTAATGGTTCCCATATTCTACTAATTTCTATGCTTGGTCTGCTTAGTGTTTTCTTTTTTAGCATATGTGCCACTCCTTTGAGTCGTCTGACTCTCCATCGTGCATTCCTGTCAATTGTTTTGACCTCGTTTCACAAAGGGAAATGGGTTCCTTTTTCTTTCCATATGTGATCAGCTAATACCAGCTTTTTGACCTCCCCTCCCCATGTCACGGCTTTACGGTGTTCTTATAACCTTACCTTTAAGGAACGACTGGTCTCAACTTTGTATGGTTTCTGTATTTGCATGTAATCTTATATATGCAGTTTTTTGTCATGAGACTTTTGGTCAGGGGTTTGACTTGTACTAGGTGTTTTATGAGAGTCGAGTCACTCTTGAATATTGTTCTGAGGTCATATGGACTGCATATTTAAAAAAAAAATTTTCAGACAGGCCGTTTATGTATGGCATGTAAACTGTGGCGAATTTTTGGGTATTGTCCTTGAGGTTTTCTAGGTTTTCCAGAGCCAATGTAATGTGTAACGCTCTCTAGGTAGTGATTTCGATAGAGGGTTATTCTTAGGTTGTCCCTCTCCTCCTGGTATGTGCTGTTGTCGTTACATATTGTTCTGGCACGGTGTCGTAAGCATTGAATGATTCCTTTTTTTTATCTTATATGGATGGTGGGAGTTGAAATTCAGGTATTGTTCTGTGAAGGTTTGTTTTCGATATATGGAAGATAAAAAATTCTGATCTGTGCAGGTTATTAATACATCCAGGAATGTTAGTTTGTTGTTGTGTTCCTTTTCCATGTACTAGTTACCCGATGACCATTACATAGGAACGCTGTTTTAAGGCGTCCATAATGTAAACTTTGGTCTTGCATGTTCATTATTTTCATACGCTGAAAAAAATATATTACTAGTTAATTTTAGACTTCTTTTAAATGTTACAAAAATAATCATGATAATTTTAAATTCGATTATAGTTTCATCGTGTTACATATGGGGAGGGGGGGAATCTGTGTCACGCGTTGGAAGTCCCTAAAAACCTGATTTAAGTTTTGACCCAATCCCTGCATTATCGATTGCCACAACCTGAAATTATTAGGTGAACCCGAATTTAGGGTCTCTGTCGACCACGATCCTGACACTCTCAACTAATAATACTGATTAAGGTCAAAGACTAGTAAAGAGGATGATTTTGCACTCATCACCAAAAGAAATTCCAATGTTTACTAATTAAATAATATTGATTCTTATTTAGAATTCAACCTAATTAAGAAAAAAAAATACAGAAAAATTTTTCTAATGTACATACCTGTCACGGAACGAAGATGCCATATTCCAAAAATCACCTAAATTGATCAAGCAGTTTTATCTTTAACTAAGAAAAGCAACTTTTATGAGTAAGCAAAAAGAGACTGTCTGATGTTGCAATCTTGAAAAACTAAAAGAAACAAGGTAAACTTACGAAACCAGTCTTATAATGCGAACAATTTCACATTAATCACATTAAATTGTTTAAAAATAATTTTCTTTATAAAAAAAAATACTTGATCAATTTTACATAATCTTCATTCTGTTACGGGTTTGTATATTATAAATTATATATTATTATATATTATTATATATGTATATTATATATTATTATATATTATTATATATATATATGTTATAAATTATATATTATTATATATGTATATTATAAAGACATTTCTGTATCTTTTTTATTAGAGGAAATTCTAGTATAAGAACCAGAATATTTTCTTATCAACTTTCGCAGAATCATCTCTCTTAATGCTTTTGGTGTAAGAGGGTTATTCAATATATAAAGTGATTTTTTTTTTTTACTTCTAATACAGATTTATGTTTAGTTTGTTTTAACTTTTTTTTTTTTGTTGGATTTAATTTCTTTTGCAGATTCAAGAAAAACTTGGAGAGTTTTGGTGATTAATAAAGATAGCCGACCCAGAAGCATGTTCCAAGATTGAACTGCAGTCAGTTATTAAGTTTTTGGTTGCTGAAGGGTGCAAACCAGTTGAAATTCATAGGAGAATGTCAACTGTGTATGGTGCTACATATTTCAACCAAAAAAAATATCTACAAGTGAACTAAATTATTTAAAGAAAGATTGAGCAATGTTGAGGATGAAGACAGACAAAAGAGGCCTAGAGAAATGAAATCTCCTGAGGCGATTGAATCAGTCAGTGACCTCGTTCAGTCCGACAGAAGAAGAACAGTAGACAATATTGCAAGAATTTTGAGGTTATCTATTGGGACAGTATACAAGATTGTCCATACTGATCTTGGCTACTCAAAGATCAGCTGCTGGTGGGTGCCAAAAATGCTTACTGCAGAGCACAAATGGGGGAGGGTTGAGTTTTCCCAGTAATGTTTCTCCCGCTATGAGGAGGATGGTGATGAGTTTCTGAAGAAGGTCGTAATATGTGACAAAGCATAGATTTAGCACTCTGAGCTTGAGTTCAAACGGCAATCCAGAGAATGAAAGATGTAGGCTCTCCAGCAAAGAAGAAATTCAAATCCCAACGGTCTACGAAGAAGGTGATGCTCACAGTTCTTTGGGATATGGCCTAATCACCATTTCATTTCTTGAGAAAGAGAGCACTTTGAACAGTACCAACTACTGTGAACTGATAGGGCAGATTAAGAAAAACATAAAGAATTAACACAGGGGTCATCAGTCAGAAGGAGTCATCTTGCATCATAACAATGCAAGGTCTCACACAGCAGTCCAGACTATCAACGAGCTGAGCTGGAACTGCTCCCTCATCCCTTTTACAGTCCAAACCTTGCTCTTTTGGACTTTCACCTGTTTTGGACCCTTGAAAGTGTTCACGAGAGTCATGAAGTTTGAGAGTGACGATGAAGTCAAAAGTGTTCTGAGTGACTGGTTAAGACATCAATTCAAAGATTTTTACGCTGAGGGAATATAGAAGCTTGTACGCAGATGGGAAATGTGTATGACATTGCTGGAAGACTATGTTAAAAATAAAAAGTAACCTTCTATCTGTTTTAGAAGTCCTGATACCAAAATTATACTGAAAAATTTCCCTTATAACCTGGGTGCCCGGCGTTGCCTGAATGTTTGGCGGTCTGTGTTGAGCAAAAAAAAAAGTGGTAGTAGGCAGGCAGGCAGACTCGAACCCCTGAATGTGGAGAGATGTGTTAAAAAAATGGTAGTAGAGTGGAGAGGGAATCAAAACAACAGTAGGCAGGCAGGGTGAAGAGAGGTGTTTAGAAAAAACAAATGTGGTAGTTGGCAGACATAGTGAAGAGAGGTGTTTAAAACAATTTTTTTAACTATTAGTAGGCAGGCAAGCTTGAACCCATGCCATGAAGGCGGAAAAGAAAGTGAAAGAAAATCTGACGTCTTAGTCGATGTCTCTATGATGCAACCGGAAGTCAAAAGTGTTGAAATTAACCAAAGTCAATCCAACGGAAAAGATGACTTGCTAAAATGTCGGCAAAAAAATCGACCCCTCCTTGTACAAAACGGCCGAGTTTAGGGTGAAGGAATTTATGTTTTTGGCCAAGTTTTTTATATTTGTCGCCCGAGACGTCAAGCTTCAAAATGATACCAATCTTGTCAGGATCCATCGCCTCTGTCGAAAATTTTTGCACGACATACAAACATACATACATGCATACATACATTTAAACAGACAGGTGAGATTTATATTATAAATGATCCACGTATATTGATTCAGCTATTTGTTTCATGCATCAAAAATATTTTTACTTTTTTTTAAAGTAAACATGTTTTAGAGCTAACGCGCACACATCCACACACACGCACACACATTTTGTCACTCATTCATCACAGGAAATTATTGCTCTGATGCCCTGAATGCGCAAAACATGCATGACCCTAGTCTGCATGGCAATATCTTCAACATGTTGGTTGGCTGCTTGTTATATGTTGTGGTTTAGTCCCTCCTTCATAGATGCTCTAGTGATGTTGATATGCTGCTTCTTTCAAGCTGCTGATTGAGTATTAGTTTTCAGGATAGATCTGGATTCAATTATGTTATTCTCAAAATCAATAGGCTATAAATGATTAATGAAACTATCGGAGATCATTTTCTTAACCCAAATAGTTTTTTGCATAAAGTAATTTCAGGTGCAGTTTGTACAGAGAAAAAGTTAAATAATTCTGGGCCTTTCTGAACTTAATCAACAGAAACTGGTTTCTGGGTGCAAGAATTTTTCAACTGAATCAAACTCTTCCAAATTACCTTTTTCACCTTAGGAATTTCAGGGTCCAGCTCTCAAGAATTCTCTTTACAGGGCGAGGACCTGCATCTTTCAGCTGGCCAGAGATAAAAAGACTGCTGTATCCTCCAGTTGGAAAGTGAGGGAAAAAGACCGTTTTCATTTGCTAGCCTCTAACTTTATGAAAATCACTAATTCTCCTCCCATCTATTTGAGATCATTTTGTTCTTTTCTTTTTCTTTTTCCTTCTCTCTTCTGAAATCCCTTTCTCTCTCTCTCTCTCTCTCCGTCTGTCCTTTCCCTTTTCTCCTTTTTCTTTCTTTCTCTGTCGTTAGAAAGAAATGTGTTATCAGACTATTTGGGAGGTCCATCACTGATGTGTTCACAATTCTCCCCCTTGCTTCAACTCACGAAAACAAACATGTCAATTGGAATTCTTCCACCTTGGAATTCTATTATCAACAAACAAAAACAAAAAATATTTTGTCTTAAATTCTTTTTCAACATATAACAGATGGCTGCTAGTTGACATACTGACCACATTTTTGTCCTCAACTGCCATCTCCCATTATCACCGGAAATTAATTTTTCTGATATCTGCAAAATGGTCACCAGTTTATGATTTCTTTAGGGTCATCTGGAATTCTCTGAAAAGTGTCAACCACCTCACGACCCTCTGACTTCCCCAAGCCTGCTCAGTAGGGCAAACTGATATTGTTCAGGGATAGAATGACATTACACCTGTTAGACACAATCTCAAATTGTAGCCTCTTATATTCATGTGGGAATATACCTTGTTTGGAGTAAAAAAGAGTTTTAAAAACTTCAGTAAACGTGCAGTCCTTATCATCTATATCAAAGAAAGTCAAACGAAATCCGTATTTGCGCCGACTTCTCCACTGGTTTGGACTCAGTACTTAAAGACTACCATTACTCATTTCTTAGCCCTCCAGAATTTTTCACTAACCTAAACGGAAGAAAGATCTTCTCAAAAGTCAATCTGATTGACGCATGCCTTCAAATTCAAGGAAAATAGCTCAAAGTTGCTTTGTGTTAACACCCATAAGATATGAAAGTTTAGCTTTTGGAGTCAAGGTAGTGTCTGCCATTTTTCAAGAAATTATGGATACTATTCTATACTTGATTTCGAAATCGCATACTTGGATGAAATTATCATAATAAGGGAAACTAGAGAACAACATGTCCACAAGGTATTCTCTCAAATACTGGATTTTGGTTTTCAAATAAAAGAAGGAAAATGTGATTTCTCCATGAAAGAAATAAAAATGGTAGACAACCGGACCAGGAAATGGCCACAGCTATAAAGGATATGCTGGCTCCCCAAAATATTACAGAATTACAAAGTTTTTTAGAGTTAACGGACTATTACCAGACATTTATTTCCAATATTTATGACCTCCAGGTCTCACTAAATGAGCTACTACAAAAGGACAGTGTGAAAATGGACACCTGAATGCCAGGCAGCATTTGATGAACTAAAAAAACTTGATGTCAGACCTATTATTCACTCATTATGACACAAAACTAGAGATCATAGTCTCTAGTGATGCAAGCTTGTACAGAATAGGGGCCTGTATCTGATATAAAATACAGGCCGAAAGTAAAAACTAAACTCTCATGCTTCAAGTAGTTCTGTGAGATGTTCCAAATTAAACGTCATGACTCCCCAGCATCACCCACAATCAAATGGGCATGTGGAATGCTTTGTTGACACTGTGAAATGAGCACGCAAAAAAGCATGTGGCACATCTACAGAAACGGCACTGCAACAGTTTCTGCAGGTCTATAGCATCACAACTAACCCTACTACACCATCAACAGCATATTTGAAAAACTGTTGTCAAAGAAAACATTGAGAAGGACCTCTATTGTGCTATGACCTAGGAGAAAAGTGTTCTACAAAACATACAAAAACATGTTTTTCTCGGGATTAGGCACAATAGATAAAAGAATTGAAAATATACATCATTCAAAATCACATTCCTAAATTCACATTTTAAAGACACCTTAACCAAATAAGAAAGCATCAATTGGATGATCCAAACTGTGCACCTTATGAAGAAGAGGCCATTGAGATGATATATGATACTTTTGACATTTTCGACATTGAACCATCCCAAGCAGCCCCATAATGCAGCCAATAAGGAAGCAAAAGCAAGTTCACAGATCCTTTAACTATCAATCCAAAAAGGAAAAGGTACTAGTACCCCTTATGTGGTAAAGGCTACAGAAGAGGTGTTATGGCGACATCCATTCATTAATGATGGACTCTCCTACTCATTATAAAAACCCTGAGTCTAATACTCTCATGGCGAATTATTGCGACCTAACATGAGACTGCAGACTGTCTAACAATAGGAAATGTAGAAAAAAATTTCTTTGTATTCACTTTCTTGTGCAATATATTCTTTTCTACCTAAACTCGTCGTTCGAATCTTCCTTTATCACTTTTTCATAAGGCCACAGAAATAATAAATCTGGAAATAAACATTGGGTCATTTTTTTACTATAGACAACAAACCGAAAACGTGGTCCAGAAACAAATATACAACAGATAAATGCTACCAATGGCAAGATAAGTTACTTTTCTGGATAAGTTTTGGTGCTTAAATCTATTTTAAAGTGCTTATCAGGTTTGAAATGCAAATAGAGCTGAGTGCTTAAGTTTAAATCGACAACAAGATGGTTGTCATGAGGCTGTCATCTTTAAAATCTGTATACCACTGTGACATTTATTAGTTCAATTTATATCGGTATTTTGTATTATTTTCGAGTTTTGAGTGAGTTTTGAAGAGATGAATGCTAGGTAATCTATTATACGTGAGACAAAACCTACAAATAAAAGAATCTAAATAAAGTTATATATATATATATATATATATATATATATATATATATATATATATATATATATATATATATATAAAATGAAAATTACAATTAAATTTACCAAAATGATCCAAGATGGTAAAATTAAAGTATATTATAAATATTAAAGAATTAATATTTATAAAGTTATCTCAGCCAGATGTGAAAGCTCGATAAAACCAAATAGAGCTTATAATACGAGCAAACAGTTAATAAAACATGTTAAAAAACACTTTGAAATGAGTTAAAAACATATTTAATCTGAAAAGGAAACACTAGATAAATTATTTAGTGTTTCCTTTTCAGATTAAATATGTTTTTAACTCATTTCAAAGTGTTTTTGAACATGTTTTATTAACTGTTTGCTCGTATATATATATATATATATATATATATATATATATATATATATACCAGACCCAGAGGAAGTCTCGAAATAAAGACGAAACGTTGGTGAACACATAATACGGTTTGTTCCTTTTTTATTTTCTCTCTCTCTATATATATATATATATATATATATATATATATAGAGAGAGAGAGAGAGAGAAAGAGCGAATTGTATGATTTATAATTAAAATTTTGCAGCAAAAATATAGAATTTTAAAACAAAAAAATCTATTATTTGAAGGAAGGAACACACAAAATTGAAAGTTCTTTCCTTAATCCATGGATTTTCAATGTATGGATCATCTCTTCAGAGTAAATAAACATTATGGATGAACATAATTTTGCTTTTTACCACATACATTGAAAATTGATTAAAAATATTTTTAAAGGAACATATAAAAGGACATCATTTTAAGATGATCCAATGGGAGAAAAAGGAGATGCATTCCAGGTATACGAGTCGAGTGATGCCCCGGGGAATAGAGATGAATGATTCCAGTATTGAAGGTAAATTCTAAATCCAGTGTCCAGAAGAAATCGCATGGATTTTTCACAACAGTAAAAGAAATATTATTCATATATATTTTATTCCTTTAGATCATCAGAAATGATAATAGCAATTTATATAAGCAAACGTAAATTACTGATGTAATTCTATAATTTCATATGAATGTTTTAGTAATAAATCTAGATAAAAACGAATGCGAACAGTGACAAAACATTTTTTTTTCATCATTTTTAACAAAAGGTATACAACTAGTTAAAGATAACCTTGGAAAAGAGAAACATGTTTGCTTCAATATTTAAGGGACAAAGATAGAAAGACAAAGAACATCAAAATGGATGAATACAATTTTGTAAAAAAGTAGGTCACACGTGCGAATACACATTAATGTTTGCAATTGTTGTACAGAAAAACTATGAGGCATACCGTAAACAATAATTTTATCAATGGAAGTAGTTTTTACTACAAAGGGTATTAAAAAAAAAAAAGACAGAAAAGGAAGATGTGGCGATTAAGCACATACATTACTGAATAAACTAAAAAGGTTTTTAGTTCTCTCCCACTGCAAGAACTTAGACACCAGGGTCAAAAAGTAGAATTGAGAAGTCAGGCACCCCTGAAGAGGAGCACTCTGACCCGCAAGATGTGCCTGAGCAGCCCTGTCAGCATTTTCCAGTAAGGGCACCTCAGGCGATTAACAATAAACTAACCCCTTCTCAAAGAGAGAAGGCAAAGCTTGGGAGGGTGAGCCTCCTAGAACTGCACAGAACTAACATCCCACTGCAAAATCAACAGGAATCGGATCATTACAAGGGTGTTCTAATCTCTGTTGATTTTGAGTCCGAGGATAAAAAATGAAAAAAAGACAATGAAACTATGTGTTATGCAGTGGGGTACTGTTCATATATACGTGTGATTCTGCATCGTATTACTAGTCTCAACATAGTGGGGTTCTTCACTATCTGAACCCTAATTTATCATGTTGCAGTCTATATTCCACGATCATCTAAATGTGTTGTGGCATCACCACTTATCAATGCCAAGAGACCACTCGAGGATAAGGGTTAAAGAGTGTACAGTAGAAATTGAACAATATAGTAATCGTTAGTAATGGAAATTCGGCAAATTTGTAAACTTATGTGGAACGGCTCATCAAAAACTTGTTTAGGTTATTAGGTTAGATATGAAGACAACCATATCAGCTGGAAAGCAGGAAAATGGAAGATAATTTCATAGGCGTGCAGTTCTAAGAAACAAGCTTTGTTCATGGAATCTACGCTTAGATTTAGGCACAGATGAAGAGTGGGGGGAATTATTCATAGTGTTTTCTTATGTCACATCGTCTCATCGTGGGAGGACGATAAATATCTTAATCTGTGATGATAGATATTTACATTTACTGGGTCGAAAGCATTTGCAATGTCTTACTTAACGAGTCAGAGGCCAAAATTGTATGTTCAGTGTTTGGTTTCTTGTCCCCATCCATAGCCTTGAGCTACTTTGTAGATGCTTTTGTAGCAAGGAGTTCTTTTTTTGGGATGAGGATGCTGGCCCCACGCTCAACCTTCCCAAAAGGTACATACAGTGCCTAGCATTCCCCAATGGTCAACCATCTGGTACTGTCCAGGCTTAACGTTGCTTAACTTCGGTGTGTCAATGTGATTGTGCTGTACTTGGTTTCTTGTAGATGTCAATAATTTTATGCAGATTAGATATTGTGCAGAAATGTAATAACATTACATATTACGTCAATCATGAATATGTTAACTAGCGTGAATTTAGACAAGAGTCACATTAAGTACATGTCATGATAACCTACATCTGTAAATCGTTTCCAGGGCTGAATGAAAGATGAGTGACAAAGCCAGGGTCAGAGGTCAAACACCGTAGACAAAACAGAAGTTAAACAATATCAAGACATTACAAATGATGTTACGTTTTTAAAGCAAGAGAAAACTAAGATTTTCAGATCAGTCTCCCTCAGGAAATCATGCAAACAATAATCGGCTCTTCATGTAGAAAATTGATAATATCTGCAAATGTTACCAATGTCTCTGTCTGTGTTAAGTAGAAAGTTAACTTTAGTTAAAACAATATTATCTCAATAAATCCAAGGATAGAAAAGCAAGGTGTTTAAACTCATTTAAGAAGTAAATAATCATTAACATAGCATTAGTCTCTCTTTCTCTGTCTCCTATATAAATTCTCTTCACATAAAACCTTGGAGAAAACTCAGCAAATGTCTCCTTTGTGTATTTCAGACATGAAAAGTTTTATTCATCTAGCAACGCTGATGAGGCATCACAGCCACTAGACGAAATAGTAACAAGAAGAATCGGAAAGCATGTAAAAGACCATCATGGATAAATACCACACAGGTATAAAGACTTTTATTTGGTTTGTTGGTTTCTCATTGTCGTTCAATCAACATTAAAAAAGAAGAGAAAAGACAGCGAGTTAAGGTACGTCAGATGCATGCATATACATTTACTTGAAAATCAGATTTTACAGTTACAAATGACTAATGTATACCTTTTCTTCATCACTCCTTAACATTAACCCAGTCTAATGATAAACACTACAAGTATTTGTTCATTCAAAGCAAACGTTACATCACAACTATATGTCACAAATAACCTATAACTGTAGTCAAAACAATATTATCTCAATAAATCCAAGGATAGAAAAGCAAGGTGTTTAGAATATAAGCTTAAGGTATATAATGTTCACAGAACGACAGAGTGTGATGAAGCCATTAGTAGTTTCTCATCAGCCAAGAAAACAAACTCACAACACATTTCGTTTGTTACAAAAATACAAATTATTATTTTATTGTTTGCCTCATGTGCATGCTTTCAAGCAGTAGATGGAGGGGGAAGCAGTAGCACTCGTGCTGATTGTCGTTTTTGACTGACTAGCTTGTGACAGCTGTAGGGGTCAATTACTTTACTTATTCACTTCCAACGGCATCAGTTTTGACAGCTTTACCGCGTCATTCAGTGTGTTTTGGCTACTGACTGTCATGCGTGTGTGTGTGTGTGTGTGTGTGTGTGTGTGTGTCCAGTCTAAACATGCAACAAGGGGTTCCTGACTGATGATACAATTGTAAGTGTGGTTGCACCATAGCTGTATACAGTTTTAAAATTAATGGTTGGAGAGCAGGTAACAAAGGTTTTTGCTAAGTGATACCAAGTCACCCTTTATTTTCTTAACAATTTTAGAGATGATGTGCTTTGTTCAATCCAAAATTGCTGCTGACAATAAAGCTAAGATCATTTCTCCAAGAAGACTTCTTGATATTAGTGCTGTGGAAGGAGTAGGTGAATACTGGATTTTCCTCCCAAAAATCCATGGAAGATTTGATGTGGAAAAGGTGTTTTTTTAAAGTTGAGCTGTTTTTTCTTTTTTTTTTTTTTTTCTTGGAAGGTCACCACTTATCAAGGCCTGGAGGCCACTCAAGAATTAGGGTTAAGTGTTAGGTAGATGGTGAGAAATGAAATAACGATTAATTAAATAATAACAATTTACTCCAAAAATAGAGGGCAAACTAAAAAATACAAACTAATACAAATTAATAAAGAAAGAAAAACACAAGAGATTATCTGTGTTGATAATCTCTTGTGTAATAATATAAGAAAGATCATTAATCCAATGGAAAATACAAATTATTAAGCGCAAAGTGAGATGAAAAATAAGGACATATATGAAATCGACATAAGATTTTTACAGTTACAAATGACCCAAATAATGTATATTTTTCTCCATCACGCCTGAACATTAGTCCAGTCTAATAATAAACCCTATGAGCATTTATTAATTCAAATCATACTTCATTATTAATAGTGTCACAAATAACCTATAATTTTTTCCATCTCTCCTGAACACTAGCCCAGTCTTATAATAAATACTACAAACAAGTACTTTATTGCTTATATTCCATTATCGATATGTCGAACAAAAGGGCAAAAAATTGCTTTATTCTGGGTCGGAATCTATCTAACACTTATCGTAGACTATCAATGTGCCTATGATCACGTAGATGGTATAAGGTCACAAATTTGCAAATTTAGCTATTTAAAACGAAAGAACACATTGACGATTTGCACATTTGTGCTTTACAAATCGCATTGAAAGCCAGGTTTTTATCTGCCCCCCCCTTCCAACAAAACGATATTTCTAGATTAAATAATTTACGATTTTTTCCAATTCTCTGATATTTTTTTGTCTGAAAGATTGCTCTTTCTTACGATGCTGTGTTCATGCATGTACAATGCGGATGAGAAAAGTTTTTAGTGGACATGCAAACACACACACAGACGTTTGTCCTTTATATAATAGACTGCTGCCTGGCATTGCCTGGTTGTAAATTATGCTTAATTATGATATTTTAATTTACGCAAATGTTGTATTTATTATCATAGAGTCAATGATTTGATATTATATTGCACCCGATACATAGTCAAGATTTCAAAAGTTAATAAAAAATATGATTTGAGTGTCATCAACCAGAATCGAAACCAAAACCAAAACATAACATAGTTTCATGATTGAAAGTATGTCTACAAGTTAAGCAAAGATTGAAGTTTATTTATATTCAATATAGTTGGACTGTGGAAAGGAGTGTGAGTTTTATTAAATACTAGCCTGGGTGCCTGGTGGTAGTAGGCAGGCAGACTCGAACCCGTACCACGAAGGAGAAAAAGAATGTGAAAAATCCATCGCCAAACTGGAAGTGGCGAAGGTTTAAATTAAAGTTAGTCCACCGAAAACAAGGGATGACTTTAAAAAATATCAGCAAAAAAAGCGACCCTTCCCTGTAGAAAAGTGCCTAGTTGAGGGTGAAGGAATTAATGTTTTTAGCCAATTTTTCGATATTTGTCGTCCCAAGGGTCGACCTTCACAACGTTATCAATCTTGTGAAAATCCGTCGCCTCTGTTGAAAGTTTTATGCATACATACATACATACATACATACATTTAAACAGACAGGTGATATTTAAATTATAGAAGTCAAGCTGGTTTCCATGACAACAATGTTTTTGATAGACAAGATGCAAGCAAGGGCGGTCGGATGGTCCACATAGTTACTAGAAGAATACCCATCATAGGATGTATAAAATCAATTTGTCAAACAGAACAGTTTTGCACCACTTTTATATTTTCTTATGATTAAAATCAAAATATCATGATACTAAATTTTACATCTAGAATACTTACTTCCATTTTGATCAAAATCCATTACATGATTTTGATTCTAGAAAATTCCTAAAATTTAAGGCTTAAACTTAAGGAGTCTCAAGAAGAAATTGAAATTCAGGAGATCTTGCTTAATTGGTTATTGATTTAATGCAAATCTGATATATTTGAGTTTTCAAAATGAGAGGTTATACTTATATTATGCCCTCCCCCAACTCCCCTTTAAAATGCCCCAAAGAAATTGAAATGTGTAGAATATTTATCAATTGATGTCTTGTATTTATTATTAAAATTTTGCAAACATCCGAGGTATCTGAAGTTTAAAGTGCAGGTTTCGATTCATTTTTCACCTTCTTTGCATAAAACTAAATATAATTCACATTTGGACCCCTTACACCTAGCTGCTACATACATAATGATCGGTTAATTAGTTTAGGAATCCTATACATAAAAATATATAAACGTTTATATTAATAGAGATAAAAATATTTTAATTTTCTCAAAACAGTTTTTTTAATGCTGAAAGACCTATAAACTAATTTTAAAAAAAATTATTTGTTTCCAAATAAACTAGAAAATAAAGAATGTACATTTGGCGAGTTGACAGGAAAACGAAATTACTTTGTCTATCTGTAATTATAATGATGAAATCCAAACGTAGATTTTCAAACATTCTGACATGTATCGTGAATACTGTGGCTACATGAAAAAGATTATAATTGTTTTAAATGGTGTACATTAAAACAGAGCTTAAAATCATACTCAATTGCAATAGAAAAAATAAGGAAAATCTTTTTGATATTAATTTTCATATATTTATAAGATGTAATCACATCTTTTGAAAGCATTATTTTGTAGAATGAAATTTGCAAATTTTAGAAAATTGAATAATGCTGTATAAGTTTTTAATTAAATGAAAATCATATTTTTAAAGGGCCGTCACTCCCCTGGACTTAATATCACCAACAAAATAAGAAAGACAATAAACAAGAAGAAAATATTTCCGTTTTGTCATTCAGTATTTCATGAGACAATTTATTTCATTAGTCTTCCAGTGTTTGCAAAATTGATTTTGCATTAAGTTATATGACCAGGAACTCTCACCCATTCTTTCAATATGACCATACCAATGAAGTCTCCTGTTCTGCACACATCTTCCTATACTGTCCAGATTTAATCTTCCTTTGAGCTCCTTAGATCAAAGCATGTCGAAAACTCACATTACATATCCATCATACTATTCTTCATGCAACGCATGTCCTCAACCTTCACTGGCCAGGTTTCACTTCCATTATAATCACACTGCATAGACATAAACTCTTCCCTTGGTTGACAGTAATCTTGCAATCGCGGGTGGGAGGGTATCATGTTATTCTTGTTTAATTCAGTAAACATAAATGGGGCTATCTATATTTTAATTTTAAATAAATAATATTTTAATTTTCTAAAAAGTTTTTTTTTAACAGTTTAAAATAACATTAAGAGGGAATACCCGGAAAGACCTATAAACTAATTTTAGAAAACAAAAATAAACAAACAATTCATTCTAAGCTAACTAGCAAATAAAAGTGAACACCTGGCGAGTTGACAGGGGAATGAAATTACTTTGTTTACCTGTAATCACAATGATGAAATCCAAGCGTGAATTTTCAAACATTCAGACATGTATCGTGAACACTGCAGTTGAATACACAGAAATGTTCAAACATTATCTTATATAATTAACTTGATTGAAAAGACTTCATTGAGGATGATTTCATACAGATATAGTGAGACAGACGATCTATCTGCTTATCAGCCTCTGTCTGTCTGTCTGTCTGTCTGTCTGCCCCCTTTCTCTCTCTGTATGTATATATATATATATATATATATATATATATATATATATATATATACATACATACATATATATATATATATATATATATATATACATACATACATATATATATATATATATATATATATATATATATATATATATATATATATATGCATAAGCAAACAGTTAATAAAATATGTTAAAAAACACTTTGAAATGAGTTAAAAACATATTTAATCTGAAAAGGAAACACTAGATAAATGGATAGTCCTTAATCCGTGGAGTTTCGAAGAAATACTTTCCTTCTCATCAGAGGGTAGGAATTAGCAAAGTTCGGGATCGAATTTTGCATGCAGAAGTATTTGATGAAACAAGTAGGTCAAAGATCTTACTTGAAAACAAACATTTTAAATATATATATATATATATATATATATATATATATATATATATATATATATATATATATATATATATATATTATATATATATATATATATAATAAAAATAAAAGTTACAATAAGTTTACTAAGGTAATCAAAATGGTAAACTTAAAATATATTATAAATATTAAAGAGTTAATATTTACAAGTAAAATAAACTCAGCCAGATGTAAAAAGCTCAATAAAACAGAAAAGGAAATAGAGCTTATAATATGAACAAATGATTAATAAAATATGTTAAAAGACATCTTGAAAAAGAGTTAAAAACATATTTAATTTTAAAAAAGGAAGCACAAGATAAGCACTTATCTTGTGCTTCCTTTTTTAGAATTAAATATGTTTTTAACTCTTTTTCAAGATGTCTTTTAACATATTTTATTAATCATTTGTTCATATATATATATATATATATATATATATATATATATATATATATATATATATATATATATATATATATATATATATATATTTCTCTCTCCCTAGCACACATAAGAAGTTGATCTGTTTTCTATTTTTGTTTTAAATAAACTCTGTTAAGAAATCCAACAAAGTGTCTTCATTTGTATCAACGAATAAAAGGGTAGCTTTACTCATGATGATGATGATGACGACGACGACAACGACGATGACCGATACTGTGATAACAAGATCAATACACATGCATTTATCACCAACCTGAATTCACAACGAGACACGACACGAGTGTAAAACGTTAAGACGTAATGTAACGTTATTTTATATAACAATTTGTACAAAAGGATTGATAAACAAAGAAAAACAAGAAATCATATACATTTATTGACTTTTTCATATGGCATACAGAACTGAGTGTAGGCGGCCAGAAGTTACGACTGTTAATTTGTGCTTTCAAGAATTAAATAAAGTTGTGAAGTATCATTCGCCAAATTTTTTTTTCAAAACCCTCAAGTGAGAATAGCCGTGCTCAGAGTGCCTAGTTAACGAGTCGCAGGTTGGTTGGCTTTTCAACATTATATCAATCCTTGTAGGTCACTTAATGCCATGAATATTTATCACAAATCCTTATGCGTAGGTTATTTTATGTGCACTTTAATAGAATATCTTTTCATGAACTCATAGCACTTGTGCCGCCTCCCTTGATGTACACACTCCTGACTAACCTGACAAGCAGCAAAGTCCCACCCCGTCACTGTTGAGGTCCGTAGATGCCGAAAAACCTTCTACTCTAATAATTTCTTTCCTCAGGTTACTAGACTCTGGAATTCCCTCCCAGTTTCTAGCTTCCCTGACTGTACTAACCTGCAGAAGTTTAAATGTACTGTGAACAGAGATCTCGTTGCTCACCTCCCCATAGTTTTCTGTTAGACACGATTCCAAATAGTAGCCTCTTACATGCAAGTGGCAACATGCCTTGTCTAATGTGAAAAAGAGTTTTTTTTTAAATTTGCAGTAATATTAGGTCATATAGGTTTCTTATTTTTTTTTAGATGAAAGTATACTTGTCTTTCTTCATGGATGTTCCGGAGCTTTCTAACTGCTCTATAAACTATTGAAGGTCTTCAGATGGAATACTAAAAAAAGACTGTCATGGTAAATGGGTAGATATTTTAAAAGTACATTTATTTGTTTATACTTTATGGACCGTGGATAAGATTTTGAGAACTTGTATAATGCAAAAAAAACTAACTCTGTTAAAATCATCTCACATGAGCGAGATATATGCGCGATTTTGAATTTCTAAGAGATAAACAACATGGACTGAAAACATGGATGTGCCGGGGTCGAATCCAGTCTATTCCACAAAAATACTTTCATCAAACCCACACTTAACCTTGTGTAACCTCCTGGAGGTAAATGTGTCATGTAGTCGTTAATCTTCTTCAATGTTTTTGTTACATTTTAACACTCGGATCCAACACATTGTATGCAAAGACAGTTGTAAAGGAACAAAAAAAAAAAAAAGGAAAAATTCAATTCAACATTTTTTTTAGTTGAAATAAAAGATATTTATTCATGGTACTTTCCAAACATGCCAGCATCTTGTTTAAAAGTTCCTGTCATGCCCCATAGAGCCATACATCCATTTCACATCAGCACATGCTTTGGCCACTCTCTCGCTGCACATGTGCTTCTACATTGCGTGCCACCGACGTGTATCCTTTTTTCTCTCCACTTTTCTTTCCCTTCTCTTCCTCAGCTGTGATGCCAGCTCGTGCACCGGCAAGGTCATTTGCCTACATGGCATACAGCTGCTGCTGCAAAATACACATCAGCGACTCAGTTACAAATGAAATAAACTGTAAGACTATCTTCTGTAATAATCTGCTATAAAGGGATCACCAAAGAGAGGAAAACAAGGCCATTCTATAAACAACAACTTATATATATTTATGTGTATGGCATTCACAGTTGGTTGTAGGTTGCCAGAAATTACGATAGCGAATAAAAAGGATTGAAAATTAAGAAATGTTGGCGGCCAAAAGTCTTTTCCTAGTGCAGCACATTTTCAAGCAAAGAAAGCTGTCCATAGATTGTCTAGTGTACTCATGCCAGGACAGAGTATATATGTCTTCCTTCATGGATACCTGGAAGCACCCTGATTGCTCTTTCAAATCTATAAAGGTTTGTAGTTGAAATCATAAAAAAACAAGTGAAGCATGCATGGTCCCCTGTGAGTGCACAGTGAACGAGGCATAAAAAAAATGACTAAGTTCAGCATTTGCACCCCTCCCCCATTTAGCCCCAAAAGTTCCCAGGGGACGTCAAATCCTCGTGAAAATGAATAAACGGTGCAGTTTTAGGACTTAACATATGTAAATTTGAGTTCTGCATCAGGCAAAAAAGAAAAGTCCATCATTTGCCCCCCCCCTCCATTTAGCCCCAAAAGTCCCCAAGGCCTTAACATATTTAAATTTGAGTTCAGCATCATCCAAAACTGCTAAATAGACATAAACAGAAAATTTTGGACAAATATGGTAAAATAGTCCCAAAAATGGAGTTTTTATTAGCCCTAAAAGAGCCCCTAGGGCACATCCAAGAGTTATCGCGAAGTATAGACGAACAAAATTATATAGAAATCATTTAGTTACAACTTTTCAGAAAGTTTTATAAAATTCCAAGTCATCAATTTTTTTTTAATAAGCACAAAAGTGTCAATTTTAGCCATTTTAACCAAAAAGGCACCCCCTAGGGGGGCGCAACTAGAGTTTTCCCAGAAAATCCATTCTGTTACTTTTTTACTCATATCATGTTTAATGTTTGTGCCAATTTTCAAAAATTCCAAGGTGAAGTTAATGTAGAAATGTGCGGACAGACGAACATATGAATGGACAAGAGTGAATTTGTAGCAGTTAACAAACTATTTACTATAAGCGGATCAATGCCTGGTGCCAAAGTGATTCGGCCACACTGACTAATCAGTTTGTAGGGCACATTGATTTGAGATGTTCCCTTAAGGACTATTTTTAGCCCTTTGGGATATCAGCTGCGATCGCCAGAGAGACGCCAGCAAGCGACCTATACAGACCTCTCTCACTCACCTCTCCCACTGCTACTTGTTGACGACTGCAGTCTGATGGCAGACGACACCTTCAAACAGACATTTACACTTTCTTTCTCTTCAGTTTGAGATACAATCCCGCCTTTTCTAAATAAACCCTTTATTATTGTTTTGTTAAAAGCAATGTCGTTTGGCCTTGTGTTTATTTAAGTAATTATTACGAGAGAAATGCACAACACGTCCCTCCTATAAATTTACAGGTCCACCCTCCTTTTGTCAGGGGACCAAAAACTGTGATAGTAAATAGATATTTTAGAAGTACTCTTATTTATTGGTAATTTATGGACGATGCATTAGATTAAAAAAAATAAAAAAAACTATTATAAATACTAGTGACGGAACGATTAATCAGAATTGGAATCGAAAAAGTTTGAATATTTTGGGGTATCGGAATCGGAAAAATTTAAGCCTATTTTCTGATTTCAAAAACGATTTTTTAAATGTTCTTTTTCTTGTTTAGAATTTGTTTATTATTATGTATTTTATAATTATTATTTAATAACAAATTAAAAACAACCTCTAAACGTTTATTAACATAAATATAGTTTTATGAATTTCAAAGAATTTAAAAGATAACTTTAAATTTCATTTTTGAATTATTTACTTTTAAAATGTTTATGTTTTATATCTTTAATGTCTTTTCTTTAAAAGAAAACTTAACTTGAAAAAATAAAACGTAGTGAATACTTTTAACAAAATGAATTAAAAGATAATATTTAAAGAAATATTTTTACAAAGCTGTCCATAACAATAAATATTCACCATTAAAAACTTTTAGAATAAAACTATTTTTGGTCCCCCTGACAAAAGGAGGGTGGACCTGTAAATTCACCCTTGTCTGTTCATCTGCTGTCCGCACTTTTCTCAATGACCACGTCTTGGTATTTTTTGAAAATTTGCACAAATATTAAGCATGATATGAGTAAAAAAGTAACACAACGGATTTTCCGGGAAAACTCCGGTTGCCCCCCCGTCCCCCTCCCAGAGGTGCCTTTCGGGTTAAAATGGCTAAAAATTGACACTTCTGTGCTTATTAAAAAAATTTGATGACTTGGATTTTTATAAAACTTTCTGAAAAGTTGTAACTAACTGATTTCTATACTTGTCTTGTCTATACTTCGCCGTAACTCTTGGGTGTGCTCCAGGGGATCTTTTAGTGCTAATAAAAACACTTCATTTTTGGAACTGTTTTATCATATTTTTCCAAAATGTTTCTATTTAGCAGTTTTGCATGGTGCTGAACTCAAATATAAATATGTTAACACCTTGGGGACTTTTGGGGCTAAATGGAGGGGGGGGGGCAAATGATGGACTTAGTCATTTCTTTTTTTGCATGGTGCAGAACTCAAATTTACATATGTTAAGGCCTAAAACTGCACCGTTTATTCGTTTTCACCAGGATTTGACGTCCTCTGGTTACTTTTGGGGATAAATGGGAAGGTAGGTGAAGTGCTGAACTTAGTCATTTTTTTATGCCTCGTTCACTGTGCACTTACAGGGGCCATGCATGCTTCACTTGTTAAGTTAGCCAATCAAAACCCTTGTTGCAACAGTGATTGTTGACCTACTTTCTCCTCTTCATTCTAATTTTACTGCACAGCAATGTAAGCAAAACAGGTTGTGCCTGGATAGAAAACCATTCAGGAATGTGCAACCAAGCAAATACAGATACCTACCATACACTGATCGCCTTGCTTCCCTGGGTTTTAATTCATTGAATCTACGATGTCTAACAACTGACTTGATAAACTCTCGCAAACTTAACCATCTTGCCGACAGCAGCAACAAAGCAACAACAACACTTTTTGATCTCTGCGTGTCTAATAAAATTACTGAAACATGAAATAAACTCCCCGTATCAGCAGTGGTGTAGCTAGAGTAAACGTCACCCAGGACGGTTCACTCAAATGTCACCCCACTGACCCCCACTTCACTCTATGCTGTATGGGGGCGGACGCCACAACCGCCCCCCCCCTCATGTAAACAGAATTTTAGTGAAATATTAAATGGTTCTTCTGCTCAGTTAATGTTGGTGTGTTACTTACGGAAAACGGTTAAAAAACTACACAAGTTCTATAATTGAATACCCCCCCCCTCAAAAAAAAAAAAAAAAAGAAAGCACGAAAAACATAAAAGTATGTTTTTGTAAACCACTTGTGAAAACTTACTGGCAGCATTATTAGCGTCCTAAATTATGAGATGAAAAATTGAACGAATCTCTTAGTTGAAAAAGAGTTATTTCCTTCAGCATTTTTTTTTATTAAATTATCTTTTTGTCAAAGTTCACACTTTAATAAAGTTCTTTTTTGCCAAAGTTTCCAGATAATTCAGATAATGAATCTATAAACTTTGTTAACTCTACTACACACGCGACAACGAACCACGTTGAGAGAATATGGAGAGAAGCAAAGCAAAAAAACAAAATCAAATGTGGGACCAATAGGGAACTATTAGAAAGCTACATGACAGAGGTCATGTTGAGACAGAAATTCAAAGATTCTTTCGTCTGCATAATGAATCAGGTAGCTCAATATTAGCATCAGTTTCCTTCCACTTCCTCTATATCTTCTTCTCTACCTTCGTGGTTATCGTCTGCTCTTGCAGCAAAACAAAATTTGTCAACAACCCTACCTTCTACATTAAAAAAAACTATATATATACACATATATATGATGATTGCAACGCCTTATCAGACGAGTGCCACTCTCTCAGACACTTAAAGTCAACAAGCCCAAAAATGACTTCCATCGCCACAGGACCATTTTAATAGACAAATGCCTGAGGGAGTATCTATACACAGATGATGTTACAGAGTCTTAGCTTTGTACGACAGCTAAGTCTCTCTCTCGGTTCAAAATGTTGAGATCCAGCAACAAGCAAGAGCAAGATAGTCAGCAACAAGTTAAACTGCAGACCAGCTTAATGCAGAGGTACTGTCTCCTGCTTTATGGTTTTTAAATCAGAGATTTGCTTCTCCTAGAAAGGTTCCTTCACCATGGCTTACGGGAGCCCTCTCCGCCCCAACACACATATACACACACATAAATATACACGGTGCTAGTTGGCCATTAACCCAGAAAAAGAGTTCATTCGCCCTTTGGAAGGTCTTGTTTTTAATCCTGTATGTCAGGTCATGTCATATGCTACTGGTACCATGTAACCCAATACAACCTGCCTCATGGTCGGGTTACCGGCGACTAAACTGGTTTCCCCACCAGACTTATTTGGTGAGGAGGGCGGCTAGTCTCCTGAAGGATTACATATATATACATATATATATTGTTACGACGTATCCCAGTCCTACTGGGGACGAGAGAGATGGGTGACGTAACGAAATATATAAAAAAAAATAAAGTTTCCCAGGTTCCTTGATAATGCGTTGTTATGGGAATGGGACAACCGTCCCAAAGGC